>NW_026648241.1:0-28382 GCF_950295315.1 Erinaceus europaeus | reverse complement strand
AGGATAGATAAAAATGGAGAGAGGAGGGGAAGACAGAAAAGGGGAGAGAAAGACAGACACCTGCAGACCTGCTTCACCACCTGTGAAGGGACTCCCCTGCAGGTGGGGAGCCGGGGACTTGAACTGGGATCCTTATGCAGGTCCTTGTGCTTTGTGCCACCAATGCTTAACCTGCTACGCTATAGCCTGACTCCCTCTGCTTTATATCTTAATGCTTTGCAAACACCAAGTTGCAGATGCTATCATGATGCCAACCTGACTTCCCTGGTCACACAACCTCAACAATGTGTCCTGGAAACTCACCTCCCAGAGCTCTGACCCACTAGGGAAAGATAGAAACAGGCTGGGGTTGTTAACACCCATGTCCAGTGGAGAAGCAGTTACAGAAGCCAGACCTCCCACCTTCTGCTCCCCATAATGATCCTGGGTCCATGCTCCCAGAGGGATAAAGAATAGGAAAGCTTCCAGTGTGTGTGTGGGGGGGCAGATGTGGAATTCTGGTGGTGGGAACTGTGTGGAATTGTACCCCTCTTGTCCCACAATCTTATTGGTCATGGTTAAATCACCAAGCAAATATTAACCATAAAAAATTATTTTATTTAACAGTAAAGCTTGTTGCCATGTAAACATAAGTTGAGTCAAGTTGCAGGATACTTCCTGTCTTCCAAGAGCTCCCTCACGTATTTTTGAAATCACTCCCCAGCTCAACCTATGCCCTAGGCACTCATTGATTTGTTTCTTGTCAAATTCTTAATTTTAAAGAAAGTCTTATAAATCATCATTCTGTAGATAGCTAAGTCTTAATTATTCCACACATCATATTTCTCCATTTCATCCATGCTATTACATGTACCTCTACTTCTTGCTAACCTGTCACTGAGTAGTGTTCTAGTATATAGATAAATCGGGCAAAGCTTACACATCTCTTTACAAAATGGATCATTTGAACATATCCAATTTTTGCATTTATGAAGCCATCCATTTATTATGCATAGCTATTTGTGTGGTTTCATATTTTTATTTCTATTGATTAGGTACAAAGATTGAGACTTATTTTAATGGGTTATATATCAAATGATGTCTGATTTTACAAAAAAAAAAGTTTTTCCAAAGTTAATTCTCAGTAATAGTGTATGTAGGTTACATTTGCTCTGTGTTTACTCATCTGCTCAATACAGTTCATGTTTTTAAGAGTATCTGTGGTAAGTGATTGAAGCACTGCATTGTGATTATAATCGATGCTTAGCTTAGCATTAAGAACAATATCTGATAGTTTCATGTAATTTAAAATCTATATATCATGTTTGGTAAAACCCTAAAATCCTTTGTCCCATTTTACTTTTAACATTTGAATAGAATTTGTTTTTAAAATGTATTATAAATACAGTAGAAATATTTCCCATAAAACACACCTCAGGGTCTCTTTTATTAATATCTTACGTTAGAAGCATTTGAGTCACTATGATAAATTGCTATTAATTGAAGCTCACAATTGACTTGAATTTCCTTAATTCAAGCTAATATCCCTCTTTTGTTCTACAGTCACATCCTGGAAATCACATTACATGTATGTTTTTAAGTCTCAAGCTTGCCAAACAGCTCACCTGGATAGCGTATCCAGTTTATCATGTGCACAGCCCAGATTCAAGCCTGCACCCAACCACACGAGGAGAGGGCAGCTTTGCTACTGCGCCTTCTCCGCTCTTCTCCCCTCGCTCTGCTCTGCTGGTTTGTATTTGAAAAAGTCGACTCAGAGCAGCGAATCCTTGGACACAAAGCTGGCAAGCAAACAAAGAGGGCATTTCTTTCCTCCCTTCCTCCTCCCTCTATCCTTTCCTTTCTTCCCTCTCTAGTTCTTCTCTCTCACTTTTTCAGACAGGGAGACAGACAGAGACAGAGAGGTGGAGAGTGATAGATCACAGCACCCTGGCTTCCTTCAGTACAGTGGGTGCTGGCCTTGAACCCCGGCTGAGCCCTTGACAAAGCAAGTGCAGTATCCATGTAAGTTAGGCTGCTGGGCCTCACACTTGTCTTTCCATCTGAAAACAACTGAACACTAAAGTCCCAGTGAAGAAAAAAGTGTACTGCTGTTTGTTCGTTTGCGACAGTTTATCATAATTTCTTCATAAATTGATCACCTTAGGACTTCTAGTTTGGATTAGTAAGGTATTTTATTTAAAAAAAGCTTTTTTTATTAGATCTTTGTCTGATTAGCTAGAGTCTATCATAATTATCTAGAGTTATACATTTTTGTTTTTTTTTTAATTTTTTAAAATATTTATTTCCTTTTGTTGCCCTTGTTGTTTTATTGTTATAGTTATTATTGATGTCATTGTTGGATAGGACAGAGACAAATGGAAAGAGGAGGGGAAGACAGAGAGGGGGAGAGAAAGACAGACACCTGCAGACCTGCTTCACCGCCTGTGAAGCGACTCCCCTGCAGGTGGGGAGCCGGGGGCTCGAACCGGGATCCTTAAGCCGGTCCTTGCTCTTTGTGCCACGTGCGCTTAACCCGCTGCGCTACCGCCTGACCCCTGAGCTACACGTTTTTTAAATGAAATTAACAAAAAGAAAATATATGAAATGTATTTAAGGTAAATCCTATTGGTGTTGGGTGGTGATTTACCTAATAGAGACACACATGCACGTGCTAGCTTGTAGCTTCCAGAAGTTTCTAGTGACATGTGCATCCTATCCAGTAAGTCACCAGCCAAGTCTGATGGAGGAGTTGTGATCCATAGGCTCGCTGTCCATACATCCACATAAATTATTTTGAAGTATTTTTCATGGAAGATACATCACTTCCCATCCACTTACATTTTATTAGAATGGACCTTGACTTATAATGTAGCACCACTGTAGTAATATTTGTGTTGCTCAAATTGCTCCTGCTTTGGCTGTTTAAATTTCTCTAAATCTGACTGCCAAGGCTCTAGGACATTGTCCTACATGGTCCCAACATCTATTTCCTCGATTGTCTGAGTCAGTATAAATATAGAGGGATTGCAGAATTGTCTTTCTATATGGTGTGTGTGTGTGTGTGTGTGTGTGTGTGTGTGTGTGTGTGTGTGTGTGTGTGAGTGTATGTGTGTGTGTGAGTGTATGTGTGTGTGTGAGTGTGAGTGTATGTGTGTGTGAGTGTGTGTGAGTGTGTGTGTGTGTGAGTGTGTGTGTGAGTGTGTGTGTGTGTGAGTGTGTATGTGTGTGTGAGTGTGTGAGTATGTGTGTGAGTGTGTGTGTGTGAGTGTGTGTGTGTGTGTGAGTGTGTGTGTGTGTGTGAGTGTGAGTGTATGTGTGTGTGAGTGTGTGTGAGTGTGTGTGTGTGAGTGTGTGTGTGAGTGTGTGTGTGAGTGTGTGTGTGTGTGTGAGTGTGTATGTGTGTGTGAGTGTGTGAGTATGTGTGTGTGTGAGTGTGTGTGAGTGTGTGTGTGTGAGTGTGTGTGTGTGTGTGTGTGGTATGTGTGTGTGTGTTGTGTGTGTGTCTCTGTGTGTGTGTGGTGTGTGTGTGTCTGTGTATGTCTCTCTGTGTGTGTCTGTGTATGTCTCTGTGTGTGGTGTGTGTGTGTCTGTGTGTGGTGTGTGTGTGTCTCTGTGTGTGTGGTGTGTGTGTCTGTCTATGTGTGTATGTGTGTGTGTGTCTGTGTGTGGTGTGTGTGTCTCTGTGTGTGTGTCTGTGTCTGTCTGTGTGTGTGTGAGTATGTGTGTGTGTCTCTGTGTGGTGTGTATGTGTCTCTCTGTGTGTGTGGTGTGTGTGTGTCTATGTGTGTGTCTGTGTATGTCAGTGTGTGTGTGAGTTGTGTGTGTGTGTGTGGTGTGTGTGTGTGAGTGTGTATGTGTGTGTGAGTGTGTGAGTGTTTGTGTGTGTGAGTGTGTGTGAGTGTGTGTGTGTGTGTGTGTGAGTGTGTGTGTGTGTGTGGTATGTGTTTGTGTGTGAGTGTGTGTGTGTGTGTGTGGTATGTGTGTGTGTGTTGTGTGTGTGTCTGTGTGTGTTGTGTGTGTGTCTGTGTGTGTGTGGTGTGTGTGTCTGTCTATGTGTGTATGTGTGTGTGTGTCTGTGTGTGGTGTGTGTGTCTCTGTGTGTGTGTCTGTGTCTGTCTGTGTGTGTGTGAGTATGTGTGTGTGTCTCTGTGTGGTGTGTATGTGTCTCTCTGTGTGTGTGGTGTGTGTGTGTCTATGTGTGTGTCTGTGTATGTCAGTGTGTGTGTGAGTTGTGTGTGTGTGTGTGTGTGTGTGGTGTGTGTGTGTGTGTCTCTGTCTGTCTGTGTATGTCTGTGTGTGTGTGTGTGTGTGTGTGTGTGTGTGTGTGACTGTCCTTTACTCTCTGGCTCTACAAGATGATAAAATGCACCTGACCCGCTGTCTCTGTTTCCCAGCCCAGTCATCAGATATCCTCTTCACCAGGCAGCATGGTTTAATCTATGAAGGATCATGACGGAAACCAGTATTTGGTGGTCCAGGCAGTGAGTGGCACAGTGGTTAGAGAACTGAATTTGCATGTTTCAGATCCTGAATCTAACCTGTCATATTGAAGAGTGATACTCCAGTTCTAGAAAGAAATAAAGAATAAAGAAAAAAAAAGAAAGGAAGGGAGGGAGGGAGGGAGGGAAGGAGGAAGAAGAAGGAGGAAAAGAGGGAGAGAAAGGAAAGAACATTTTGATTATTATTTCTATTTTTTAATTGTTATTCATAAAAAGGAAACACTGACAAAACCATAGGATAAGAGGGGGACAACCCCACACAATTCCCACCACCAGAACTCTGTATCCCATCCCCTCCCCTGATAGCTTTCCTATTCTCTATCCCTCTGGGAGCATGGACCCAGGGTCATTGTGGGATGCAGAAGGTGGAAGGTCTGGCTTCTGCAATTGCTTCCCCGCTGAACATGGGTGTTGACAGGTGGATCCACACTCCCAGACTGTCTCTCTCTTTCCCTAGTGGGGCAGGGCTCTGGGGAAGCGGAGCTCCAGGGCACATTGGTGGGGTCGTCTGCCCAGAGAAGTCCGGTTGGCATCATGGTAGCATCTGGAACCTGGTGGCTGAAAAAAGAGTTAACATACAAAGCCAAACAAATTGTGCCTAATCATGAACCTAAAGGCTGGAATAGTGCAGATGAAGATTTGGGGTCTCCGTTTGGAAGAGAGCTGGTAGGCCTATTTGCTCGTTATTTCTGAGATGTCCATCTAAGTCCTCTCAAATGTCTGAACCAAAAAAAAAAAATTGATGCATATATTTGAACCTATGTGTGTGTATTTAACCCGTGTATTATACTAGTGTCTCCAACTATAACTCATTATTTTGTTTATCTTTAAATTCTCTTCCCCTTGTATAGCTGTAACTTTTAGTTTCAACAGTAAGAACCATGGTTCCAATATCCATTTACTTGATTTTCTAAGTCAGTATGAATAGAGTGATTTCAGAATTAGCTGTAACACCAAAGTAACTATTTTATCAACTGAAAAAAAGTGACCTGCAATTTGCAACCCCTTTTATACTTTTCTGGTGACTCCGTGTGTTTACAAAGTTCACTCAGTCAGTCCGTCTCCTCTAATGACCAGTGATACAGCTTCATTCATTTTTTAACAGAATATAGAATACACTCTGAAGTCTCCTACCTGATTTCATAACTAAAAATCTCCCATATATCAGGCCTTTATGATGTAATTGTATACAGGGTTTGACAGAAAATTCATTTAACTGCCATAGCAGTATCATAAACAACAACAAAAACAACACGACTTGGTTTGTCTTAAATTATCTATTTATGTCACTTAGAGCTTACTGTTTCACTTCACATTTATCTAACGATAAGATGAAATGAACATCTTTTGACTGTCTGCAGCCATCTGTCTGTACGCTTTCTTTCGTGAAGTGTATTCAATCATTAATTTTTCATATATATTTTTTTCCTTTGAGATCTTTATGTGCTTCCCCTCTCTTCCATAGCTTACTCTCTGGAACAATGTTAAATTTATGGATTATCTTTTTTTTTTAATTATCTTTACTTATTTATTTGGATAGAGACAGCTGGAAATCGAGAAGAAAAGGGGTGATAAAGAGGGAGAGAGACAGAGAGACACCTGCAGCCCTGCTTCTGGATTATCTTTTAGTAGCATTTATGATTTAGTTTAAAAAGAATTCCTATTACTGATGTTTCAAGTTTTCTCCTACTTTTCCATCTGTCATTTAACTAGTATATGTTCATATAGCAGATATTGCGACTGTCTGCTTGGATCTTTTCATATTACTGCAGGACTTAGCGACTATGTGGAGTTGAGTTTTAATGCCCTTTTTTATAACATAGGCATCAGTTCTCGATAAATTTTACCATATTTTTAGTCCTATTCATGAAACATACTCACCTACTACTTTGCAAGCTTGGTAATTTTTCACTTGAAGGCTTACTCTGTGATTTTACACTGTTGGTTACTGAATATATCTGTATTTTCTAGTGCACCTAATTTACTTGGGTGTATTTTTGTCCTTTTATGTCTTGCCTTTAAATTCAGTCAGCACTGGGAGCAAGATAAATCATCTCTACTTCTGTGAAAAATAACTTTGTGTGTACTCTACTCATTACTCCACAAATACTAAAATAATGCCACTTTTCCTATGGGAGGAAGCATTATTACCAGATTTTTGCAAGCCTTAAGCACTATTGTCTCTGCGTTTTCCAATGGCTACTTCCACTGCCTTGGTATTCTTCCTCACAGCCATGCAGTGATCAGTATTCTTCTGAACACACAGGAAGAGCCCTCTGTGGATATCTGGATTTCTTCCTTGCAAAGCTGTGTCTGATTTATTTGTTTGTGTATTCATTTGGTTCTTTGCCTGTTAGAGTTCTATGAACCACTTGAAAAAGCAGATTATAGGTTTTTGTTTTTGTTGTTGTTGTTGTTGTTGTTATTTGGCGGAAAATATCCGTTATACAGATATTTCTTCTGATTTGCTTTCTTCTATGTGCAAGATTGCAATGATTTATATACTATGTGATATTGTACTTGATTTTCAGCATAAAGATGATGATTGATGATTTTAAACATGTCTTCTCTTCTATTAATTTTGAATAATAGCTATAAGCCTACTTAAAAATCCAGCTATTTATTCTCCTGTTGCACTTTTATTTTTGGTGATGTTAAAAGGATTTTGTGTGTCTATCTTGCTTTTTTACTAATTTTAATTATGTCTGTGTGATAGTTGTATCATCTGTGCCATAAATACCCCATATTTCAAGGATTGCTGTGATATATTCAGTTATTCCTGTAACTAATGTGAAAATCATACAAACATTCTAACACATAGTGCAGCTCTATATGTTTGCAAATCACACTGTCAAATGGGCTCTTTGCAAAAAGGGAAACATCGAGCCTGATTGTCACTAGTCACTTAAGGATTCATCATTTGAAATGTGAAAAGTGTGAATAAGGGTCTGCATTTTAAATTTGACTTAGACTTATAACAGTTTCATTTATGTAATAAGAGAGAGAAAGAAGATAAAAAGAACCAGAGCATCACTCTGACACATGTGGGGCTGGGGGCGGCACTTGGGACCTCATTCCAGAAAGCCCATCACTACGCAGAAATCCCACTCCACAGAGGTCTGCCTTTCTAAATTCGACCTAGTTTTCATTAAGTGTACCAAATGTTAATGCGTTAGTGAGTAATACAATGGAACCATTGTAGGATTTTAAAAAATGGAAGCAAAATGTTACTATTGTCAAGTAAAAAGTTCTAACTCAGCACAAATTATTCCACTGTCTATTGAAATACATAGAGAAAAATCAGAGCTATGCAACTTTCATGAACACTTGCATATGAGAAGTCTACAATAAAAAGTCTACCTGCATATGAGAAGTCTACAATAAAAAGTCTACCTGCATATGAGAAGTCTACAATAAAAAGTCTACCTGCATATGAGAAGTCTACAATAAAAAGTCTACCTGCATATGAGAAGTCTACAATAAAAAGTCTATCTGCATATGAGAAGTCTACAATAAAAACACGTGCGGGAAGTTTTCCTGACTGCTTCTCCACCTTTCACTCATTATTATCAACAAACATACTGGTTTTTCTCAATCAAGAACAATAGGGGCCAGGTGATGGTGCTGCCTGTTACCATGTCAGGGACCCAAGTCCAAGTCCCTTAATCCTACCTGCAGGAGGGACCCTTCACAAGTGGGAGAGCCTCGCTGCACATGTCTCTCCATCTCTACGTCTTACCTGTCTCTCACTTTTATTAAAAGAAACTTAAAGAGAAAGGAAAGCCAAAAAAAAAAAAAGAAGAAGAAAGAAAAAAGAAAATTATGTCACTGGGGTGTTGAGGTCATGCAAGCAACAGGTTCTTGCTTTTTGATGACAAGGAGAAAATTAATTTGGCTGTCTAAATAGATATACTTTTAAAGGTATTTTATTGGCTATGAATAGCATGTTACAGATTGTCATGTTACAATGTGTGATTCAACATCACATCCACTGCCAAAGTTCCATATTTCCACCCTCCCACCTCCCAAAGCAAACTGTCTATACAACTTGTGAGAACTACAGTGAATATATATGATATATAGCTCCCATATCTGTGACCTTAGGGGAACCATTGCAGTGTCTATTGGAGAAGGATGGGACACAGCACTTTCGTGGTGGGCATGGTGTGGAATTATATCCTGATTATCTTATAATTTTGTAAATCACAGATAAGATAAAAATATTTTAGCCATTTCTATTATCCCTGAGATAGTGTGTGGTGTCTCAATTTCCCGAGTGTATATGAATTGTGTGGTTGTGTGCGTGCGTGAGTTTAGCAAGTGTGACTATCTGAAACAAAAGTTTAAACTTACCTTATCACTGCACTCCCTATGGTACATTTGTTAAGATTATGGTCCAATATAAAGAGAGAAATAGAGAGTTAGTGGAGGAAAGCTTCATGAATGGTGAAATAGGGCTGCATTTCTCTCTCTCTCTCTCTCATATATATTCTCTATATATATGTATATTCCCTCTCTCTATATATATATATAAATATAAATATATGCATATTCTCTCTCTCATATATATTCTCTCTATATATATATTCCCTCTCTCTATATATATGTATATCCCTCTCTCTCTCTATATATGTATATTCTCTCTATATATATATGTATATTTTCTCTCTATATATATATGTATATTCTCTCTCTCATATATTCTCTCTCTATATATATTCCCCCCTCTATATATATATATCCCTCTCTCTCTATATATATATATGTATATTCTCTCTCTCATATATATTCTCTCTATATATGTATGTATATTTCCTCTCTCTATATATATATATAAATATATGTATATTATCTCTCTCATATATATTCCCTCTATATATATATTCCCTCTTTCTATATATATCCCTCTCTCTATATATAAATATATGTATATTCTCTCTCTCATATATTCTCTATATATATTCCCTCTCTCTCTCTATATATATATATATATATCCCTCTCTCTCTATATATATGTATATTCTCTCTCTCTGTCTCTCTCTATATATATATTCCCCTCCCCTCTCTATTCAATATTAAATAAACAGATAAAATTTTTTAAAAGAAATCGAGAATTAGATATGGACGTCTTGGTTTATTGTGAAGCTGTCTTGAATATGTTTTGAGCAGTATTATGCTATGAGGAAACCAGAGACAATGATCTACCTCACACAGTTGTGGGTACTGAAAAGCAACTAGCCATATTTCAAAAATTATGATCTTTTTACTCAGAATGTTTTGGAGGATTTTAAATTTACAGCCCAATACAAACATTAGCATTGCATACTTTATTTGTTTCCATGGTGTGCATAGGACAAAATATCATATATACGCATGCATTTTAATTACAAAAAAAACCCTATATCTGCATGCTATTTCCCAGAAAACACATGGCCAAATCTCACTCAAGTAGGTTCCTTTTAAATAATTGATAGTAAGAAGATGTAGGAGACCTTGGTACTGAGACATAATTCTGGTGTCCATGGACTGAGTATATCTGTCAACTTGCAGGTTTGCTCAATTCACCCCCCACCATTCCGGGGCATTAGGGTAGCTAGATGAGGCTCTGAGCTCATCAGATCCCACCATCCTTACATGCCAGCAGGGAGCCCTTGCCTTGCCTGTTCAGTTCACAGCCTTGTTACTCAAAATAACACCAATTAACACTTAAGTGATAGGGTTTCTGCCTCTAGGTAAAAACAGGGAATCTGTCTTGGCTGCCTCTGTATTGGAGCCTGTGTAGTTATGATATTTAGTCAGCTGAGAGCCCAGGGCAAGCACTTGTGGCTGTGTTATTTATAACTGAGTACAGGACAGCCGCTGGGGAAGCCTCATTGGCCTCATTTGTGTAAAGTTGAGCATTTCCTGAGCTGCTCTTAGCTCCTCACTCACCAGGATGTTCTGTTCAAACTGAGCAACAACTTATTTGAAACTTCTTTGTCACTGGAGACCGTGAGGGGTGGTAGTGGGGGGGATGTTGAGGTGAAGACTCAAGACAGTGAAAGCTGAAGCGATAAATAATTTTCAAAGTTAACATGATCCTCCCATCCTGCCTGACCGACTCAAACTTGGCATGATTCAAAAGAGCATAGAAAGCAAGGTTCACAAGTAGATGTGTATCAATACATTAAATATCCATCTTGAATGTTTTTTTTTTTCATCTTTATTTATTTGTTGGATAGAGACAAGCAGAAATTGAGAGGGCAGGGAGTGGTAGAGAGGGAGAGAGACAGAGAGACACTTGCAGCCCAGCTTCACCACTTGTCAAGCTTTCCCCATGCAGGTGGGGGCCTGGGACTCAAACATGGGTCCTTACGCATTGCAACATGTGGGCTCAACCAGGTGTGCCGCCACACAGCCCCTATTGTTGAATGTTAAAGTGATTTAAGCAGCTGATCTAATAACCCTGCCGGCTACACACATGAACTGATGAGCAAAGGAGAAACTGCAGACTAGAAACCTCATTTTCTGAAGGTAAAATGAGAAAGTTTGGCTGCATTTGGGAAAAGGATCTTTGGAATTCAGTTAACAAAGACATTCACATCATTGCTAACGAGGCTCATTTCACACAGAAACAGAATATTAGAAGCCGGTAGTATCAGCAAGCGCTCTGTGCATCTGGGTAGGTCACCTGCCCTCCTGGGGCATTTTAGACACCTTGCCCTCTCCCTTAGTAACTGCACATCTTCAGATGGTAAATAAGCATTTGTTTGTGTTTCAGTCTGCCAATTTCTCCCTTCCTTCCTTCCTTCCTTCCTTCCTTCCTTCCTTCCTTCCTTCCTCCCTTCCTTTCTTTTCTTCTTTTTTTTAATCCCTTAGGAATAAGGGCTGGGAGATAGCTTGTTATGCAAAAGATTCTCATGCTCCTACTCATGACCACAGAATGTGAGCTCAGATCTACAGGGATGCAGAGATCACATAGGCTG
The DNA here is from genome assembly GCF_950295315.1 of Erinaceus europaeus. Taxonomy (NCBI): domain Eukaryota; kingdom Metazoa; phylum Chordata; class Mammalia; order Eulipotyphla; family Erinaceidae; genus Erinaceus; species Erinaceus europaeus. The sequence goes on along the minus strand of NW_026648241.1, from coordinate 16,939 downwards.
CTAAGCTAATTATGGGCCCCAGATCACATCAAATTAATGGGGATTACAGTCAACAATATTTATTATTAGGGAGCTACTCTCCATATTAGGGAGCTACTCTCTTCCCTGATCCAGCTTTCTGGTCCTTTTTCCAGCCACGACATCATCTCCCTAGACAAAAACTTGGGTCCATCTGCATATCAGATTTCAGGCTCAGGCAAAAACAAACAAACAAAAACACTAGTATAGCTACAGGCCCTTTGACATATAACTAAAATATGCCTACTAGCTATCTATAAAATGGAGGACCCCCAACTCTTCATCTGCACTATTCCAGCCTTTAGGTCCATGATTGGCCAACAATTTGTTTGGCTTTGTATGTTTTTTTAAAAATTTATTTCTTTATTGGGGAATTAACGTTTTACATTCAACAGTAAATACAATAGTTTGTACATGCATGGCTTTGCATGTTAACTCTCTTTTCAGCCACCAGATTCCAGATGCTAGCAGGATGCAACCAGACTTCCCTGGTCAGAAGACCCCACCAATGTGTCCTGGAGCTCTGCTTCCCCAGAGCCCTTCTCCATGAGGGAAAAAGAGAGACAGGCTGGGAGTATGGATCCACCTGTCAACACCCATGTTCAGTGGGGAAACAGTTACAGAAGCCAGACCTTCCACCTTCTGCATCCCACAGTGACCCTGGGTCCATGCTCCCAGAGGGATAGAGAATGGAAAAGCTATGAGGGGAGGGGAGGGGATACAGAGTTCTGGGGGTGGGAATTATGTGGAGTTGTGCCCCTCTTTATCTTATGGTTTTGTCAATGTTTCCTTTTTATCAGTAAATAAAAAAAAAAGATTCTCATGCCTGAGCTCATCCAGTATTTCCTCCATCCTTCTTTCTCTCTCCCTCCCTTCCTTCCTTCTTCCCTCCCTCCTTCCTTTCTTTCTCATCCTCCTTCTTCATTCCTTCCATTCTCTCTCTCTTTCTCTCTTTTTATGAAATTTCTACTGTAAGTAAAACCAGCAACTTTTCTCAAGCAAATTTCTGTCCTACACATTTCCTTTCACTGAGTTTATTTCTCTGATAAAGGTCTTCCTTCCTTCCTTTCCCTCTCTTTCTTTCTTCCTCTTTCTTTCTTTCTTTCTTTCTTTCTTTCTTTCTTTCTTTCTTTCCCTTTTTGCTTAGCTAGAAAGAGATAGAGACCATCCAGGCAGTGGCACCCCTGGGTGAGTGCACAAGTTACCACCACAGGAGATAGGATTCAGGTTCAAGCCCTCAGACCCCACCCACAGGGGCAGGTGTTCTGTGCCTCACCTTCTGTATCTCCCTCCTTCCACCCATTTCAAGATCTCAGTGTTTCTCTGTCCTGCTAAAATAAAAGAAAAAGAAATAAAAAAGAGAGAGAGAAAGAAAGAAAAGAAAGGAAAACATAGGCAGTGGGAATAAGGGATTGGCACTAGAAACACCAAGCCCCACCCAGTAATAACTCTGGTGGGGAGAATGAAAGAGACAAAGTAAGAAAAAAACGGAAGGAAGGAAGGAAGGAAGAGAGAGAAAAGGAGGGAGGAAGAAAAACAGAGAGGTAGTATTGATGATAGGAGGCTGCTGGAGAAAGGCCAGCCCTGCACCACTCTGCAGGTAGCCTGGAGGAGGGGCCAGGTGCCCAGACCTAGGTCTTGTCCAGGGACCTCCCTCTCCACCGCCCACTGAGAGCACATGCAGAGGAGTGCAGATGTGAGCTCCTGGAGACTAGGGCTGCAGTTAGACCTCCCAGAATCCTGCTTCAGCCTCCCCTGAACTCACTACGAAAGTTGGAAGACAGGGTTCTCTCTCATCTCTTTCTCTCTCCATATCTATCTATCTATCTATCTATCTATCTATCTATCTATCTATCTAAGAGTTCAATGCTTTATCCACTGCACTATATCCCAGACCATATATATAAATAGATGGCAAGAGGGCACTATGTTTTCCAAGGGAACTCTAAGAAAGAATATTATTATTTTGGGGATAAAAATTGACTGCCGTTGATGTAAATTCACAATTGTAGCATCTTACGTGTATGTGATTTCTTCTACTATGCTTCCTCTCTCAAATTCCTGTTACCTAAATATGAATCTGACTATTCCTAGCTGCCGTCAGCATCACAAAATTTGTGAAATCTCTACTGTACTGCATGCTAAGTTGTAAGTAAAAGCAGCAATTTTCTTTTTTCAAGTCAATTCTGGCCCCACCTGTTCCCTTTCACAGAGCTTATTTCTCCGATAAATGTCTTTGTGAGACATGTTATCACTCTTCCTCCCCACAATATGCAAGCGCAGTGACTGCTCGTCAACCTGGAACCAGATTGATTGTTTCATTTATTTTACATATAAGTATCATTTATCTTGAAAAATCATGGGCAAAGGATAACCTACCTGACTTTCCTGCTTGCTGACTTCCTCTTGCGTTTTTAAGCTCACAACTTTTTCCGAGAGACTGTTATTTTTTGTTACTGCAACAGTCTACCTCCCAAGGAAGAGTGATTTGCTCACCTTTACTGCATCTATATTGCCACTTAGGAAATAAATCTCAGAATGAAATGGGGCAACAAGGAGACGATTCTACAGAAGGCTTTGGCGTGGTGGTAGGAATCAGTCTTTCCTTTGCTTTTTTTTTTTTTTTTCTCCAGGGTTATTGCTGGGGCTTGATGCCTGCATTACAAATCCACTGTTCCTGAAGGCCATTTTTCCCATTGTGTTGCCATTGTTTTTGCCCTTGTTATTGTTGCCATTGCTGTTGCTGTTGGATAGGACAGAGAGAAATCAGAGAGGAGGGGAAGACAGAGAGGGGGCGAGAAAGATAAACACCTGCAGACCTGCTTCACCACCTGTGAAGCAACCTCCCTGCAGGTGGGGAGCCCGGGGCTCGAACCGGGACCTTTGGGTCAATCCTTGCACTTAGAGCCACGTGCGCTTAACCCGCTGCACTACCGCAGCCCAGTTTCCTTTGCTTTTACCGAGCACAGCCTGCAGGATAGTTTCCCTTCCCATCATCGGATTTCAGGCTTCCGCTTAGAGGAGGAGTCATGGAATAGAGGAGAAATCCCGGTAAGTGGCACGGTCAGACTTAATCTGTGCTTATTGTGCATTTCCTCTTGCTTAGAATTGGTCCCCCCTCACTAAGGCACAGCGTGGGACTTTCAGAAGACATTCTCATGGCCTCTCACACGGATGTCAACGCAAGTGAGTGTGTTGCTACTTGCGATTACCATTGCGAAGACTTCAATTACGAATATCTCTGCCTCTGGTTTACAGACCTCTGTCCCGAACCTGGTGGAGCATGCATCCCGTTCAGTGCTTCCCCCAGCCTAACTTTAGCGTGGATTCTGAAATTCAGATAGATCCTTCTCTTCTATCTCCACTCAGTGGTGATGATTTTAAGTTAACGATAGTCACATAAGCAAGTCTGATCATATAAACTTTAAAATATCATACTGGTCAGAAAACGTTACTGGGTGACCTACCTATGTCCCTGTTGCCTTATCATCTTGAGAAGAATGACAAAAAGAAGAAAAAGTTTGCTGGAATTATCAATGGCTGAGGACGCAGGATGGTATCATAACATCACATGTGTTCCATTTTGCAGACTTTCAGTTCCCACAGTTCTCCAGGGTTGAGAGTAGATAAGCTAATAATTAAAGGATTATTTTATAATTTTAGAGAGAATTAATTACAAAGTAGTTTATTCTTCTTAAAAAATTAAGCAAGGTGTGATACAAATATTAGCTTTTCATTCATAAATGTGATTAAATATATTTTCCTGTGAATTAATATGCTATCAGATCTAATCTGTTTTTTAATCAAATGCAGTGTTTCATCTGCACCTTCCTCATGAGCAGTGAATCAACAAGTAACTATTTTTAATAAGTTGAAGTTTTTGAATAAGTACAGAAGTGAAACTCCATGTGAAATGATGAAGAAAATCAGTCATGCTTAACTATACTATTTATGATCTATCTGTGTAAGAGTGACCAATACTTACTTTCTTGTGTTTAAGAATAATAGTCAAGGGTGTGGGTTAGATAGCATAATGGTTCTGCAAAGAGATTCTCATGCCTGAGGCTCCAAAATCCCAGGTTCAGTCCTCTGTACCATCATAAGCCAGAGTTGCCGTGTTCTGGTAAAAACAAAACAAGAGCAACAATAATAATATCTGATTACATAGAGTAAATTTCAAAAAGAGAACGGAAAAGCAAATCATTGTAGCACATTCTAGGTGGGTCTGTATCCAGCTAGTCTGAGGAGTTCAGGGTTACCATGACCAAAATTCCCAGATGATGGCCAAAAACATAGATTTATTGAGAAAAGTCACTGCTGAGGTTGATCTGCAGGTTTGATCTCCAGAGATGAGGAAAAACCTGAATCCAGCTCAGAAGAAGTAGAAAATGTGTTAGTTTAGAAAAAAAAAAAAAGAGCTTGAGGAGACAACTTCCGGTGAGAATATACTCTCAAGAATGGGAAAGTAGGCAGGAAGTAAGTCTACATAGAGGCTAGGAACTTCAACAGTTTCTTAAGTTCTTAGTCATGGGCCCTTGGAATATACCTAAACGGACTTCCTAGCTTCTTCCAACATGAAGACTGCAAATCTCATCTGCTCTACTCTTGCCTTTAGCTTCCTGATTATTAAACAATTTGTTCTGCTTTATGTCTTAATGCTTTGCAGATACCAAGTTGCAGATGCTACCATGATGCCAACCTGACTTCCCTGGGCAGACAACCTCATCAATGTGTCCTAGAACCTCACCTCCTCAGAGCTCTGCCCCTCTAGGGAAAGAGAGAGACAGGCTGGGGGTGTGGATCCACCTGTCAATGCCCATGTTCAGAAGGAATTACAGAGGCCAGAACTCTGACTTTCTGCTCCCCATAAAGATTTTTGGTCCATACTCCTATAGGGATAAAGAAAAGGGAAGCTTCCAATGCAGGGGAAGGGATACAGAACTCTGGTGGTGGGATTTATATGGAATTATACTCCTGTTATCTTTCAAATTGTTGATCATTATTAAATCATTAATAATAAAAATTATAATTTATCCACAGAAAGCAAAAAAAAAAAAAAAGGAAGGGAGAAAACTGTATGGCAAAGAACTCAATCCAAGTAGACAGCTGACAGATGTTTTCATAAGAATGCCACCTTGTGTCTTTATTTCTTTCTGTTGATGCTCTATATTTTTAGTGGTGATGTGCTTCTTTTGCCTTTGTTTCTCTCTCCATCTATCAAGCTCGTCTCAGGTGCGAAGACACATATCCCCAGACTTAATCTCACTAGAGAGATAAATATGATCTTAAAAATGTGCAGAAACTGGAAAATTTAAAATACTATAATGATACTAATACATGTCATTTAAAATATTAGTTGGGTCCTTAAAATTAAATATATTTTTCACAATTTTAGTGCTAATAATATTATTATAATGAATATATGGTTTTAGAAGCTTTGTATTACTTGACAATTTGAAAAAACATATTTAGAATCATTTACAACATCTTAAGTAATACAACTCTTTCTTTAAAAAGAATTATTTACTTTTTGTATATTTTATGTTATTGAGAGAAATATATAAATAGAAATCAGAGCATTGCTCAGCTCTGGCTTATTGTAGTACTAGGGATTAAACCTGAGGCCTGGGAACCTCAAGCACAGAAGTTTTTAGCATAACTGTGACTTTGTATTTCTAGCCCAAGATTTATCTGCTTTTATGAGAGAGAGAAAGAACAGAGCACTGTTCAGCTCTGGTGTGTGTTAGTGCCAGAAACTGAACCTGGACAGTCAGGCACAGAAGTCCTTTCTCTAACACACTGAACCCTTGTTGGGTAGTATGCCAGCTCCCCCTGGCTTCTGCTTAACCATATGCCTATATAGGGATTGATTTGATCCCATTCAATGATTTGGTCTATTTACATAAATCACTTTTACATTTACATAAAGCACCACACTCCCTCCAGGGCATTGGTGGTTTAGTGGTAGAATTCTCACCTGCTCCACCCACTCTCCTTGTCACACCCTGATCCTCTCCTTGTCACACCCTGATCTTCCACCAGTCACTTTTTACTCCACCCTCTCTATGTCACATCCTGTTTCCACCCTACTTGGAGAGTATAAAAACAGCTGCTCTTCTGATTAAAGACACTTGGAAATTGCTTTCCGGCTCCGAGAGTTCCAGAGTGTATCTCCTGCGAAGTTAGTGCAGCACGAGTTCCTGATCCCTCTCCCACGCAGCAGCCTAGATCGGCTCCAGAGAGCACTAGCTCGGGAAGAAGCACCCTCAGGCTATCCTGGCAAACCCTGGCCCATACAAAACATTTAAAAAAATATTTTATCTACTTTATTTTAATGAAAAGAGAAAGAAATAGAAAAGATAAAGAGAAACACACACACACACATACAGGGAGGGAGAGAGTTGTCTGAGTACTGCTCAACTCTGATTTATGGTGGTCTAGGACATAGGACCTCACGGCCTCAGGCATAAAACATCTTTTGGCCAATATGCTCTCTCCTTGCTCTAGGATCCTTACTGCTTTGCATTTGAGTATTTATATGGATTGATATTTTATTTATTTATTTTTTTATTTAAGAAAGGATTAATTAACAAAACCATAGGGTAGGAGGGGTACAACTCCACACAATTCCCACCACCCAATCTCCATAATCCACCCCCTCCCCTGATAGCTTTCCCATTCTCTATCTCTCTGGGAGCATGGACCCAGGGTCATTGAGGGTTGCAGAAGGTAGAAGATCTGGCTTCTGTAATTGCTTCCCCGCTGAACATGGCGTTGACTGGTCGGTCCATACTCCCAGTCTGCCTCTCTCTTTCCCTAGTAGGGTGGGTCTCTGGGGAAGCTGAGCTCCAGGACATATTGGTGGGTCTTCAATCCAGGGAAGCCTGGCCAGCATCCTGATGACATCTGGAACCTGGTGATTGAAAAGAGAGTTAACATACAAAGCCAAACAAATTGTTAAGCAATCATGGACCCAAAGCTTGGAATAGTGGAGAGGAAGTGTTAGGGAGGTACTCACTGCAAACTCTAGTGTACTTCTGCTTTCAGGTATATATTTTGCAGTAGTTTATGGATACATGTGAACATAAGCTCTCTCTCACAGAAACTGGTGTATATCTAGGTTATGGGACTTTGTTAGAAAGTGAACCACCTGAGATGAAATTAGAGTATACTATGAAAGGAAAGGTCTCACCCGAGTAATGAAGCTGAAGGGTTGTCATTCCACACCTGAAGTCTCTGGACACAGTCTGAGGTGAAGCATGTTGAGGTGGCAATCGTTGTGTTGGTTAGGTTGTGATCGGCGGATGCAATATTATTTGGTATGGATTGGGAGATTGTTATTTGGTATGGATTGTTATTTTTAATCAGTTTGGAGGAAAAAAAGTATTAGGCAAATTCTGTATTTGTCTCCTTCAGGAATAGTCCTGAAGGGGGCACACAGTGGCACATCTGGCAGAGGACAATACTCCAGTCCATGGTACAGTGCACAGTGACCCAAGTTCAATCCCCCAGTCTCCACCTGTAGGGGGAACTTAACAGGAGCAGTGAAGCAATGCTCAAGTGTTTTCCTCTCTCCCGCCTGTCTCTCCCCCTACCCCATCCCCGACCCTATCAATTTCTCTGTCTCTTGGCGTAGTGCACCAAAGTAAAAGACTCTGCGGTGGGTGGGTGGGGGAATACATGTCCAAAAAGGATGACAGACAACCTCGTGGGGGTTGTATTGTTATGTGGAAAACTGGAAAATGTTACTCATGTCCAAACTATTGTATTTCCTATCGAATGTAAAACATTAATCCCCTATAAAGAAATTTTAAAAAATCTCTCTGTCTCTATCCAAGAAATGAATAAAACATATTTAAGAACAGTCCTAAATATTTGCAAAAAAAATAAAATCTTTCTAATGACTGTATCACAGACTGAGCTAAATGATCTATATTTTAGCATAATTGACACTGATCAGTAAATCTATTTATTTTTTTTTTTTTTAAATATTTTATTTTATTTATTTATTTCATTTTGTTGCCCTTGTTGTTTTATTTTTGTAGTTATTATTGTTGTTGTTGTTGTTGGATAGGACAGAGAGAAATGGAGAGAGGAGGGGAACACAGAGAGAAGGAGAGAAAGATAGACACCTGCAGACCTGCTTCACCGCCTGTGAAGCGACTCCCCTGCAGGTGGGGAGCCGGGCTTCGAACCGAGATCCTTATACCGGTCCTTGTGCTTTGCGCCACCTGCGCTTAACCCACTGCACTACAGCCCAACTCCCAGTAAATCTATTTATTTTAAACTTCATTTCTTGTTATATCGGTCAGGAGACTGCTTCAAAAGTCCTCAAGTTAGGAGTTTGAAGAAAAGTTGGCTTAGAAAGCTGTGAGATGGTTATGGTCCTCAGCTCGACTGTGCGCATGTAAGGAGAGAGGCCGGGGCTAAAAGGTGAGAGGACCTAGGTAATGTCCTCCAGGTATCATCGGGAAGAGTCTGGAGAATATTTTTAACATATGTTTTTTACTGAAAGGAATTATGGTTTACAGTTGTTAATATATGTGTAAAATTCCTTAAATTTCTGCAAAACACTCTCACTCCCCCTGCCCAAATCCTTTTCCACCATATTGTTTCCACCACCCACCAACTCTTCACCCCCATATTCTTTCACTTTGGTGCAATACTCCAACTCCAGTCCAAGTTCTGCTTTGTGTTTCCCCTTCTGATCTTATTTTTCAATTTCTGTCCATGAGTGTGATCATCCCATACTCATCCTTCTCTTTCTGGATGATCTCACTTCACATGATTCCTTCCAGCTCCATTTCAGATGAAGCGAAGAAGGTGAATTCATCATTCTTTTTTTTTTTTTTTTTTTTCACTAGAGCACTGATCAGCTCTGGTTTATGGTGGTGCAGGGGATTGAACCTGAGACTTCGAAGCCTCAGGCATGACAGTCTGTTTGCATAACCATGATACTATCTACCCCTGTCCAGAATTCATCATTCTTAATAGCTGAGTAGTATTCCATTATGTATATAGACCACAATTTCCTCAGCATCTGTTGTTTGGACAACAGCTTCCAACTTTGGGCTATTGAAAATTGGGTTGCTATGAACACTTTGAACTGTTACTAGGGTTGATTACTGTTTGATTCTACAAGGTGGAGGTCAAGGATTAGGCTAAACCTTGTACAATTGATGAGCTAACTCTGTACAAAAACAAACTATCCAGTCCAAAATTTCAAAAGTATCAATGTAAAAACTCTTATGTTAAAAAAGAAAATCAAACCATAGAGAGTAACAGAGGAGATGGAGTGATGATGTTACTACCTCAAGTGTCGCTGTTACAAGGCTGGCTTGCCCTAAGGAGAAGCTAGACTATGTTGCAGATAGAACTTAGAGTGGTAGGTATAGTCACTGAGGACAGACTGGCTGCAGAAACAAATATATCAAGAAGGTGGAGGAGAACAAATGCTTTCATTTATATTTCCTTTAATCTGCCCATGCTCTCATCAAGCAAATCCAAGGAAGACTACCTATCCAGGTATCTTCAGTCTGGTATTTGCAGGAGACATCTTTCTCAATCATCCCCGTAGAAGGGGTAGAGAAGAGGGCATGGATCCAAAAAAAAAGCAGTTGAATAAAACAATAATTCTATGCAACTTTGGTTTCTTTTTTGAACTTTCATTGTGCTGTATGGCATATGCTAGTCTCATAAAAATCATGTGTAGAGAGGAAAGTTAGAGAAAACTATCTTGTTTCCTTTTCTCCAGGACAGCCTGTTCCCATTGATAAATATTTTCTAAATAAGCAATTTGATAAACCCTATACTTAAGAGCAGAAGCTTGATTTTTCTTTTCATAGAAGAAAAAAAATGAGACAAAGTCCCACAGTTTAAGATATTTGAAACCATTATTTTCCATTCATATTTTTGTTTAATAGATAGTTCTCAGGAAATGTTCTCAACTAATGGCTTATGGCAATTAGACCTTCCTGGGGGCATAAGTTTTGAAAAACTTGCAAAATGTTATTACCTTATAATCTAACTATATTAAAAAATCTGAAGTGCTCATGGAGAGTCCATTTCAGTGTTTCTTTTTTGCTCTTAAAACAAGACCCCTCACTGAGGATTAAATTAAAATAAGTCTTTTCAGAGACGGATCCCATTGGAATGTAAATTACAATTCTAACATTGCTCATTCTCATGGCCTGTCTTTGCTATTTTTCTATTAAAGTTTCTAATTTTAGTGCACACTATTACTGTCTCCTGCATCTAATGAGAAAAGGATGGCCAGAAAGGACAAAGATTTGTAGGTAAACCACACGGGGCTGAGCCATTCGACGGCTGGAGGTTTGACCAGATGGGCTCCACAGCTTAGACATGGGTGGTTTTTGCATTTTACGACTTAGAGAAACTATACAAGGGAGAGACTTGGGGTTTTGACTGTTTTCTATCTCCCAATTAAGCTCGCAACTTGGAGATTAAACCAAACAGGATGATTTGAAGCTGAGGGAAGGCATACCTCTCTGTTCTGTTCGATTGTAATCGACTCTTTCGATCATGCTTCATTTTACAATAATACCTCGGTGGTCTTCAGTGTGGACTGCAGCAGTCTGGTTCATGGCACAGAAACCACAGCAACCCAGGACCGAGATGAAATCACAGCATCTATTCCAGACTCAGACGCGCAGAATCAGAATCGCTGAGGCTGGGATTCAGAATATGTCATTTGACAAGTCTTGCAGGTGATTTTGGCAGAGGCTAAGTTTAAGGTTAAGTGATTTGGGAGGCGTCCCAGTGGCCATGCAAGTATTTGGTCTCCAGAATCACACAGATCAGAGCAGTGCTCCATGTCTCTCTCTTCAATTAGGTAGTAAGTATATTAATTCAGAGGGCCAGATGGTGATGCACCCCATTGAGGACACATGTTACAATGTGCAAGAATCTGAGTTCAAGTCCCCAGTCCCCCCACCTGCAGGGGAAAAATTTTGTGAGCAGTAAAGCAGGTATCTGTCTCTCTCCTTCTTCATCTTCTTTTCAATCTTGATTTCTCTGTCTCTAACCAATAAATAAATTTAAAAAATCATAATTAATAAAAATAAAATACTGAAAAATACTTCTAAGGAATATACTGGAGGATTTTTATAATATCAAAATTTTGGGGGCCAGGTGGTGGCACACCTGGTTGAGTGCACACATTACAGTGCACCAGGTCCCAGGTTCAAGCCTCCAGTCCCCACCAGCAGGTGGAAAGCTTCACAGGTGGTGAAGCAGTGCTGCAACTGTCTCTCTGTCTCTCTATCTCCCCTCTCAACTCAATTTCTGACTGTCTCTATCCAATAAATGAATACAGATAATAAAAAATCAAAAATAAAATAAGATCAGAAATTTCTCCACAGGGAGTCGGGCTGTAGCGCAGTGGGTTAAGCGCAGGTGGCGCAAAGCACAAGGACCGGCATAAGGATCCTGGTTCAAACCTCGGCTCCCCACCTGCAGGGAAGTCGCTTCACAGGTGGTGAAGCAGGTCTGCAGGTGTCTATCTTTCTCTCCTCCTCTCTGTCTTCCCCTCCTCTCTCCATTTCTCTCTGTCCTATCCAACAACGACAACAACAATAATAACTACAACAATAAAACAACAAGGGCAACAAAAGGGAATAAATAAATAAAATAAATATAAAAAAAGAAATTTCTCCACTGTATTTTAAAATACATAACCCATTCAGGCCAATAGGGCATCCTACGGTTATCTTTATTCAAGTATTCAAATATACTATAAACTGGAGAACTGTGGATGTGCTATGCTTACTTTACTATGACCGTGCTTTCTATCACCAGTGTAAAATGCCAACAGTTCCCTGCAGCTACAAATCCCACTGCAGATTGCTGCTCCACAGAAACGATTCAAGTCAATAGTGTGTGGATATCATGACGCAAGTTTCAGACGACTTTCACACCATTTTCTTGGCCCAGCAAGATAACTTCCCTGTGAGAGTGATTGCTCTGCCGTGCATGTGACCCATATTCCAGACTGACCCTCACCACAATGTGCTCTGGTGTCTTTCCTACTCTCCCTATCTACTCTCCCTCTCTTTATTTATTTACTTATTTATTTAAGAGATAATAGGAGAAGACAGAGCCAAAGATCAGAAACAACAGGTGCTGGTGAGGGGTGGGAGAGCAATGTTTCTACAGTAATGGCGATGATGTAAATTGAGACCAACCCCTGCGGCAGATAGTCTGAAGACTCTTTTTTTAAGAAAGTTTCTACATCAATCTCTCAGACTGATTTCTTTTTTCTTTTTTTTACAGTTCCTCTGCTCTTCCGTTCAATTCTTTTGCCGGCTATCTGTTCTGCTCACTGTGGATGGCTCTGCCCCATCTAGCTATCAACCTCTGTGTCTCCCCACATTAGACATGAAGCATTTCTTCCGTACATTCTACAGATTGCAAGCAACTCTCTTACCAATGAGCCCTTGCTGAACTTGTTATAACTTTAAGAGGAATCGCAGCAATGAGCAGTTGGGCACAGATAAAAATTACAGCTCGAGTATTATTCAGTCCTCCACTTAATATCTGTCTTCTTTTGTGCCTCAGGATCAAGACTTCCTCCTCCTATCGCCTGTCATCTCTAGTTCCTGCCACCAGGGTATCCATTCCATCAAGTGGATTCATTCCACTTGAAACTAATGGCAGATCAAGATTAACCCCGCTTTCTATTAGAATAAGAGTATCCGTGAATGCATTTCAATAGCTCTGATATTCTTAGAATACAAGGATAAGCTTTAAATGCTTTGCTACTCAGGAGCGAGGGTCTGAGAGAAGCCACGGAAAGCCATACAGGAAATACTGCATGCTTTCTCAAAGAAAACGGATTCGGAACCAACCACCCTGTTGTCACAAGTAGATCGCTTATCAAAATTGGGGTCTTGAGCACTGATGCAGAAAGAAAGGATTGGGTGGGACACTCTGAGAGGAAGAGATAACCTCGATCATTTGATATTACAAATGAACCAGCAACATTTAAAGCAAAGGGAGGACATTATGGGTAGAAACACGGAGACACTGACTATTCTGTTCTAGTGGAATGCTGGCATTTTCATATTATGTCTGTTAAATAAATCATGAGGAATGATTCAGCCACTCTGGATTTTCTATTCTTCTTGCAATCCATTTTTTTTTTTCTTTCAATTTAGATATCCGTAGTTCTGCAAATCAGAGGGAAAATTCAATTTGCTCTAGGCATTAGAGGAACAAGGTTCTTTCCAACAAAATATAAGGGCATGCATAACTTTAAACCCAGTTGTCACATAAAAAATAAAAAAGAACAGCATTCTTTATTTTAACAATGTCCCATATTTAGCACAATATCATTCATTCCATGATGCAATCAATAGAAACACATAAATTATCTACATATTTTTTACTAGGTCTTTACAATCCTGTGACTTTTCTATTTAAGAACATCTCAACTGGACTGATTTCATTTCTAATGCTTGGTAGGGGCAGTTACCTGCCACAAACTCCACTAGACGTATTTCACAGTTTCCTTTGTTGGCTTGTTTGTTTTTTTTACCTGTTTGGAAGATTACATCATCTTTATCACTTTTCAAATCCCTTGTAAGTCACAGTGGTAATTTTGTGTGTGATGACAACTCACATGCTACACATCTCCACAATATATCAAAAATACTACCAGTGTAGTACTTGACATGTATATTTTCTTGTTTCAAAAAAGTTTATTTATTTTTTCTCTTTTGTTGCCCTTGTTGTTTTATTGTTGTAGTTAATATTGTTGTTGTCACCATTGTTGGATAGGACAGAGAGAAATGAAGAGAGGAGGGGAAGACAGAGAGAGGGAGAGAAAGACAGACACCTGCAGACCTGCTTCACCGCCTGTGAAGCGACTCCCCTGCAGGTGGGGAACCCGGGGCTTGAACCGGGATCCTTATTCGGGTCCTTGAGCTTAGCGCCACGTGCGCTTAACCCACTGCTATCGCCCGACTCCTGAGATGTATATTTTAATTTAATTTTCAAGACAATAAATAAGCTCTAGCTGAAAATGTTTCAGTGCATTTTGTTCCAAATTCACATATTTTTTTTGTAAAAATGATTTTGTAAAGGCATAAACTATCTTGATAGCACTTTAGAATTGCAGAATGGTTATAAATATGAGGAAGCCTACTACATTGCTAAGACCATAATTATCGGTTAAATTAAAAATCTCCACCTTCAGGGGAGTAGCTGACTCCCCACCTTCAGGGGAGTAACTTCAAGGGCGGTGAAGCAGGTCTGTAGGTGTCTATCTTTCTCTCCCCCCTCTCTCTGTCTTCCCCTCCTCTCTCCATTTCTCTCTGTCCTATCCAACAACAAAGCAACGTCAACAATGGCAATAATAACTGCAACGAGGCTGCAACAACTAGGGCAACAAAAAGGGGAAAAAATGGCCTCCAGGAGAGGTGGATTCATGGTGCAGGCACCGAGCCCAGCAATAACCCTGGAGGAAAAAAAAATTAAAAAAAAAAAAATCTGGAGGGAAGGGAGTCGGTCGGTGGCACAGCGGGTTAAGCACACAGCACACGTGGCACAAAATGCAAGGACAGATGTAAGAATCCTGGTTCAAGCCCCCAGTTCCCCACTTGCAGAGGAGTCGCCTCACAGGCAGTGAAGCAGGTCTGCAGGTATCTGTCTTTCTCTCTCCCTCTGTCTTCCCCTCCTCCATCCACTTTTCTCTGTCCTATCCAACAACGATGCCATCAAGAACAACAATAATAACTACAACAATAAAACAAGGGCAACAAAAGGGAAATTAAAAAATATTAAAAAACTAAATAAATTTTAAAGAAATACTTTAATAATCTGGAGGGACATAGTAACTGGCTTGATGCTAAGCTTAAAAAAGCAATGCTACTACTTAACTGTGCCCAACAGACTCACAAGCAGAACTGAAGAACCCGGATCTGGGAGCAAGTCATTCAATATATATATATCTCCCTGCCTGTATTAGCAATGCTGAGCTCAGTGAAGGTCACACAAATCATTCATTACTTTTTTATCACAACCCTCTGACTAGTGATCCCAACAGAACATTTTAGAGGCTCAAGGTTCCCTGTGAAATCAGATTCAAACCTATAGGGCAGCCTCAGGGGCCATTAGAGGCAGGCAAGACCCATGAATTCATCAGCAGCGCCAGAGGCAGGGGGCGGGATCCTTAAGGGGCCATCAGGGTGAAGCCTGGTGTGTCGTATTAAAGTAGCAGGTACTGGTGCTCAGCTCAAGAGTTCACAGAGTTCTTCAGACTGTTCAAGTGACAGCGGGCAGAAGAGATGCCCCCCCGAGTTCAGTGTTGGGTGTCAGTTAGAAGCACACAGAGTGGGCCCCCGCTTACCTGTGGGAAGCTGTGGGACTGGAGTTGAGCATGGAGCAGACCACCTGTGAAAAAAACGGGGCCCCAAAGGCACAGCCACCCTGTCAGCCTCCCCCACCAGAGGCCCAAAGGCACAGCCACCCTGTCAGCCTCCCCCACCTCCGGGGTTGAGCAAGAGGGGGCCTCGGCCTGTGGGAGTTGTCCCCCTGTTAGTCTCCCCAGCCTGGCAAAGACCCCACACTCCCCAACACAATAGCCCACTTCCTTGTTCCCAAACTGGTTGGTCTGCTTCCCCAGACAGTTACCAAAAGTCCCCACACCACTTCCCTGTCTCCCGCTTGCTCCCCTGACCACACATGGCTCCATCTCTCCTGCCCATTGTTAGACCTCCTTCCCCCAAGCTTGTTGAAGAATCCACCTTCCTCATTCCTCTGACCACTCATCCAAAGGTTACTGGAAAAACCCTCACTTTCCCCAACCCCCTGCCGCTTTAACCATATATGGTGTAAACAAGTTACTTCCCTAGACCACCCCTTAAAAATCCTGCTTGGCTGCTCAATCAACAGACTGTTCGCCAACACAGTCTCCTGGTGATCTCTCGTCATGTCACAAGCCATGGACATTGAGAAAGACCCAGTGTGCTCACTCCTGCCTTGAGGTATACCCTCCCTACACCTGTTTCTAGTGGCCCACAGAGCTGCAAGGCTTGTTCCTGAGAGAGGGTCCCCACAAGAGAGAACCCAGCACTTACACATGAGGAACCTCTGTGCTTCATATCCTAAGCAAATCTCACTGGATTGTCCTGACTGCTCAGTTACCTTTTCTTCCACTTACCTCTGGAAGGTCATTAGTTCCAAATGGTAACCCTTGGCAGAACTATGATCTTCAGAATAACAAAATTCTTTGCTTGCTTATTTGCTTAAGATAAAGGTGGGAGGGGGGTCTGGGATGGAGCATGTGACTGAGTACACACCTTGCCCAGATTAAGCACCTAGGGTCCAGCTCCTGCCCTTCTGCGGAGGGTTTGCTTATTCCCGGGAAAGCAGGCCTGTAGCTGTTTCTTGTTCTCTCCCTATCTCCCCTACTCTCTTAATTGCTATCTGTTCTATCAAAGAACAGTAAAAATAAAAAGGCTGGGAGTCAGGCTGTAGCGCAGCTGGTTAAGCACACGTGGCGCAAAGCATAGGACCTGCGTGAGGATCCCCACCTGCAGGGGGCTGCTTCACAGGCGGTGAAGCAGGTCTGCAGGTGTCTGTCTTTCTCTCCCTCTCTCTGTTTTCCCTACTCTCTCCATTTCTCTCTGTCCTACTATCGAACAACAACGACATCAGTAACAACAATCATAACTACAATAATAAAAAGGGCAACAAAACAGAAAATCAGTAAATATAAAAAATAAAATGATAATAATAAAATGGCCATTAGGTGTGGTGACTTTACGGATTCCTAGTGCCAGCACTGAACTCCTGCAATAACCCTGCTGGCAATAAATTAAAAATAAACAATAATCAAGAGAGAAAATATTTAACTATCTTACATTTGTATCGACAGACCCCAGATCAGCTTTGCACTGTT
>NW_026648240.1:0-18297 GCF_950295315.1 Erinaceus europaeus | reverse complement strand
CCTTGGATGGAGGTCTGGAAAGACGACCCTTGTTAGCCTCTCTCATAGGGATGAGCAAAGGGGAAAAAGTCTCCCAGACTCAGTTTCCCTTTGTAAGACTCTCAAGCCCACAGAAATCCCACAGTTTCTCCCTGCTAGCAGCAGGCCACATGGCTGCCTGCTTTTAGGTTCATTTACTCAAAGTTCACCTCACCTTCTGATCACAAAGTAGAACACACCTATCACACACTCCATCAAACACCTACTCGACACCAGACAGTGAAGCCCCAAAATACTATTTCCTTATGGTTTTGATATCTATGATTTACATCAAGCCTTGGTTATCTTCTCCATCTCACCCTACTGGTTTAACCCCTATGCTTCTCTCAAATGCCTTTAGATAATTAACCTGTTTGCATTATGGAGAATAATCACATCAATTCTTGTCATACCAGCCCCCTACCATAGGAGCAGCTGACCTTTAAGAAACCTGTAATTTCTGACGTATTTGAAAAATGTTCTTTGTTTAAATCTCTATGTAAACCTCAAGCCCACCCCCAAATAAAAGAGAGTGTTCGTACAAGAATCCTCACCGGTGTCTCTTGTCTGTATCGCTGAGCCCTCGAGCTAGCGAGGGGGAACCAGTAAGCTTACCTTTCTGGCTGAGAGTCATCCCACGTGAGCCCCAGCACCAGTGTATCTTTTTTATAAATAAAAATTTTAAAAAATGCAAATGAAAAAAAGAGAGAGAGACATGTCATTTGAATGTCCAAAGAAAGACCTTCTTTTTCCCTCTCATAACTGTAACCTTTTTTATTTGTATAGTAAGTTATCTTATAAGATTACAGTGTATAGTTTCATACCACACCCGCCACTAAATTTCTGTGTTCCACCCTCTCAACTCCCAAAGAAAACCACCATAGTTATCAGAAGTTTTGGAAATAGTTTGCTTGCTTCTGGTTATTAATTTGTTTTTTTAAGTTCATGTGTATCAGTTCTGTAGATTTCACATATGAGGGAAATCATCATCTCTTTATTTATTTCACTAAGTATAATTACCTCCAGTTCTATCCATTTTGAAGCACCTTATTTATTAAAAATTTGTCACATGTGGTGAAACTGACATATGCATTTAAGATAAATTTATAATTCAGACTGACATCTTACTTGTATTGTGGTTGGATACTTTGTGCTGAATTTGTGTGTGTGTGTGTGTGTGTGTGTGTAATCAGTCAGTTCTATACAATTACCAATGTGTAATCTATAATATGAAGCTTCCAGTTAAATTTGGTGGTGCATGGGGAGTTGGCACCTGGAATTCTAAGGCCCTTCCCAGCCTTTAACTCTATGGCCAATCTGCTGATCTACTAATTTTAAATTATTATTAACATATAGCATTTTAGTTGTTAGGCTTGCTTTGTTATGTGGTATATCAGAAATACATTCAAAATATTTACTCAACATGGGCTTACTAATGCCAAAGCATATATATGGGCATTTCATGCAGGGACCTTGTTGTCATGGAATTTCTTTGTGGTGGGGGGTCTGATTGAAACAATAAATAAATTGACATTTCATATATTTCCATTCAAAGTAAACTGAAAATAAAGGTAAGACAATAAGTTAATGGCCTGAAAATGTCTTAGGAAGAAAAGACTGTATTGAACGAGTACTCAAGGACGAGGAGAGAACATTTTGGCGGATCTGAATAATGAGGAGAGGCTGTGCCAAGATGAGGAGTAGAAGGAACAGCAAGAGTGGAAATACTGAATAGCCTTGCCCCAGTCAAAGATCTGAGTAAAACTCTGTGACCAGAATGTAGTGAGTAGAGAGAAGAAAGATACAAGATGAGAGGAGAAAGTATATCGGGGACAAAAACATACCTGACACTGTGGTCATATATTTGGATATTACTCATGCATAATTGGAAGCCTCTGGAGAACTTTAAGCCAAGAAATCATATGATTGTTTTGTTGCTATCAGTCTCTACATGACTCTCACAGTCATGTAGGTTCTTAGATCATGGTACTAGAGTAAGTAGCAAAAAGTGAATGGATTGGTGATAGAATCTAAAGAAGAACCAACAATTTGCTTATGAACTCAAAGTAAAATGTTAAGTGTGAGAGAGGATCCAAGATAATACATCCATTTTTTACCTGAATAGATGATTGGATTGGGGGTGCCACAGAGGGGAAAGAATGTTGGGTGTGGTGGTAAGGGTGCCAGTTTTATCTTCTTTGAACATGCTAACATTGAAATACCTTTTAAATATTTAAGCAGAAGTGCCAGACAGTTGTTTATCTTGAGTTTGGAGCTCATGTGGCTGTAGCTATAAATATGGAAGTAATTAGCATTCACAGGCCTAGGAGTGGTGAAATAAAGAGGATTTAGTTTTATTTTTTTAAGATTTTATTTATTTATTTATGAGGAAGATAGGAGGGGGAGAGAGAGAGAGAGAGAGAACCAGACATCACTCTGGTACATGTGCTGCCAGGAATCAAACTTTGGACCTCATGCTTTAGAGTCCAGTGCTTTATCCACTGCGCCACCTCCTGGAGCACAAGAAAGAGGATTTAGATCAGAGTGAGAGGGGAGCAACTGAGGAGGCGGCTCAGTGGATGGAACACTTTTCTTACATGAATGGGTCCCTAAAGTGGTGCTCTGATATCTCTCTCTCTCTCCCTCTCCCTCTCTCTTTTTCTTTCTTAAAACAAATAGATCTTTTAAAAAGAGGACATATCTGCAAGAGGAAGTAACGGAGGGGAGGAGAGGAGGTGGGGAGACACCAGCACAGACTGGGAAGGTGTGGTTATCAGTACATCTGAAACCAGCCAAGAGACTGGCTCCCAAGTGCAAACTGAACAAATAAGGGAATATTTTTTAAGATTAGCTGTGATGGTGATATATCTTAAGACATAATTTCTAGAGACTCTTCTGTTCAGAGGACACCACTACTTCTACTGGATTCTTAGTGTGTGTAATGTCCATCATTTAAAGTCCAGGATGCACAAGCTTTTTTATACTTGTACAGAACAACCTAAGTCCAGTGAAAAATAATCGCACCCTAATAGTGATTCAGCACAAGAGAACAAATCAGTGTTCCCTGGGCAGCCTGCCAGCAGTTCTCTTTTCCTCACTGGGAGATGATTTATAATACCCAAGAGTACTCACATTTTGCCATATTTTACTTTTTTAAATAAAATCTTATAGAAAGAAATTTGAGGTTTTGTTTTTCCATAGTTGTTGCCAAACTGGATAACGATACCACCCTGTCTTTTGTCATCATTTATCATGTAAAGCAAAGAGACTAGTCCATACTCATTTAGAAACTATGGCTTCCTTGTTATAATTGTTTCTTATAACTGGAATTCTGAACTGAATCATAACAGGAAGGGCTGTCAGTGTGTCCACAGAGTATGCACCTCAGGGTTGCACTGTATATAAATAGTGTTGTTGGAAAGTACTTAACAGAATAGGTACAGACCAGATTGAGCAATTAGTGATAATATGTATGAAGCATCAGGTGGGCAAATCAGCTCCCTCAGTCTAACTTAAACCTTAAAAGGGAGCATTAGTTCTAGGGCCACCAGGGTACTATTAAAGTGATCATTTAATAAATGATATCCTAGCACCATAAAACAGTTGGTATTTGCCTACCTGATGTGTCTAGTTTAGGAAACTAAGTTATGCCTCTGGGAAGATTTACTGCATTAAATCTTAAAGATATGGCTTATGCTTAATAGGTTTCATATTCATAGGTATTTTCAGGATTATTTAACCATGCTTTAACGGAGCCATTTTCAGACCTCTCAGAACTCATCTCTAATTAACTCAATTATGTGTGAACAGCAGTGTTCTTGTTCTTTGTTGTTTGTGCTCTGTCTTTTCCTTGAGAGCATGAAAAAGGGAAATTCTTGATCTAAGAATCTCCATTTGGATGACCAATTTACCATGTACTAAATGCCCAAGAGGTCCTTTAAGTCACACAGGGTTAAAGTGACATGGAGTAGCTAATATAATCAAACTTTTACTGCATGCCAAGTCCTTTACATAAAACTCTTTCAATTCTCCTAAGTTTAAAAAATAGATATTGAAAAGATGAGAAAATAGATACTTGAAAGACGAGAAAACCAAAGCTTAGAGGATTTATGTAACTTGCCCAAAGGAAACCGGTTGTCAAACATTTTATGAGTATACAGCCTAATCACATTAACTCTCTACACAGGAACCCTCATTCAAATCGTTTGCCATTACATTTCCTGAGTACCACTAGACATTGCGCGAATAGAATTTAAGAACAGTGTGCATCTACTCTCTTAGTAAATATTATGGGAAACAATTTAGGAGAAAGATGAGCAACTAGGGGTAATTTGTATTTACATCTTTCATAATCACAGCTAAACAACACCAAAACCTGAAGCAAGCTTCATAGAAGCAAGCCAACTCAAATTCCTTATGAACAGAGTTTACACAGCAGGGGACAAAATGGCAGTATCTGGCTAGGTACCAAGGAAAGGGAGATGCTTCACCACGAAAGGAACCCCACCAAGACTATGTGGCAACAAACAGACAGGAAATATATTTTGATGTGCCAAACTTTACTCTGGCATTCTAATCTACAATACTGGAATAGGAACTATAGACTATAAACTGGGTTAAGTCACTTGCAGGCACCGTTTTGGGCAACTTCTGGAAACCTTACTGATACTACCTGATACTGACCACTGTTCCCTTCTCTTCCTGTTTATCTTTCCCAAATATCATCTTGTATTTATTTATTTATATTAATTTTTACCAGAGCATAGCTCAGCTATGGTTTTGTGGTGGTGTGGGGAATTGAACCTGGAACCTTAGAGCCTCAGGCATGAAAGTCTGTTTGAATAACCATTATGCTATCTCCCCTACCCCCCAAATATCATCTTTATCAAGCTTACTCTTCTTGGTTCTTCAGGCATCTGTTCTTACACATGCCTCCTCTGCTTCCTCCCAGCCTGGGTCAAGTGCCCCTCTTACAATTCACTCTCACCAGTGGAAAGATCAGCCAGACAGAAAATCAGTAAGGAAACAAGAGTCTTAAATAAAGATTTTTAATGCTACATGACTTCACCCTAATAGTCAACACATACAGAAACAAAATGGGAAACAGATGAAGCCAGACAAAAGCAATCATGGAGTATGATCACAGAACTAAGGTTATTAAAAGGAAGTGAGTGACCATTAAAAAGATGGCCGGGTTCCAGTGGACTGTGGTAGAGAGATATTGATGCTTTGCTGGTGACCATCACACGTCTTACAGAGGTGTGAAGCTGTATTATTGAAGTACATACAATTTTATATAAAGAGATGTTTCTTCAGTTGAAGAGAGAGAGAAAATTCTAAAAGAAAAATCTAGAATTGCCTTCTCTAATCTATTTCCAATCAGCCTATCTTTGTAGCTAAAATAAATAACAAATGTGGTATATACCTGCTTCTCTTAAAAATTTGTAGTGGACTTCCCATGATAAACAGGATCCCCTTTCTAAATGAGGAGAGATCATTAGTGGATCCAACACTTACATTCAGTAGACTTTACTCACAGAATAGCTTGCCCGCAAATGATTCTGAGGGCTCACAGTAGAAAAGTCAAGCCTTTGCATGATGCTTCATCTCATTTATGCACAGATATGCAATGCAAGAAAGGAAGTGCTGGGGTCAAAAGAAAAAAAGCTGGAGAAAATGGAAAAGGATGGTTTAATTATGCAAGTTGCTTGAGGCTTTCTGGTTTTTCTCTACCAAATTTCACATCTTCTTGTCAATTAAGTTTATAGATGTTTAGCAAGAGTAGGAAAGCTTTCTACTAGTTTAACAAAGAATTTTTTGGCCTAATGCATTTTAGCTAAAATCTCTTGTAATTGGAATTTTCAAAATATTCCATGCAGTCATTTACAAGAGGAAAGATACTGACGCGAGTAGTGCCAGCAGTGCCTACATATTTTAGTTTTATGGTCTCTGTTTACATAAATGTGACATTTTTCATATAAAGCACAAATGCTTTTACTTATTTCAAGCAATACACCCCTAATTGTCAGAGAAGCAAGTATCTTCACTTTATTGTACCCAGAATAGCCATTATGTGTTGTTTACTCTTCCTATCATTATAAATATTGAATGTTTTGTTAATCTTGTCTTAAGCAAAATAAAAGGTAGTATAGACTGTGGTTATATAGTGGAGGAATATAAAGACAGGATACACTTAAAATCAGTGTCCTAGATGTTCAGTAGATCTACAAATGGATGTTCAGTCTCTCCAATCTGTTTTTTTTTTAATGCAGTGAATGTATAGATAGATATTCATGCCCACTTCTACAATTTCTGCTATGCTGTACTTGGATTACTCACTTTGGTCCACTGAGATAAACTAATTTCTCACGTAACTGTTCTGTTCTTCTATAAACTGTGTACCTCATAACACATTTGTAGGAAACATCAGAGCTAAATTACAATTACTCTGAAACTATCTCCTGATAAAATATGGAAGCCTAGATGTAGAGTTCCAAAGTTTATGAGCTAGATAAATTAAAGCATATGCTTTTTACAAGTTAAAATTTCTAGAATTTGCTTCTTGTCATTGATTCTAAATGCCTGATCTTTCTACAGCAGAATTCAGAAATCTGCTGGGCTAGGGGCCAGCTGGTGACACACATATTACCAAGTACCTAGGGGAAGCTTCATGAGTAGGGGAGCAGTGCTGCAGGTATTTCTCCTTCTCTCTGCCTCTATCTCTTCTTCTCCTCCTCCTTCTCTCTCTCTCCCTCTCTCTCTCTCTCTCTCTCTCTCTCTCTCTCTCTCTCTCTCCCTCCCTCCCTCCCTCTATCAAAAGGATGGTTGTCAAGAGCAATGGAGTCATCATGCAGGAACCATGCCCCCATGATAGTACTGATGTCAGGAAGTCAGGATAAAGATGATGGTCTCCATTTCCTATCATTGTATTTTACCCTGAAACTAGGAGACAAAGACTCTCTTGGGATTAAGGGGTCCTTTATCTCCTGTTCATATATATGGTTTTCCCCAACTATGCTCATAGATGCATGTCTGATGGCTACATCTAGGAAATAAAGGAATGTATGTTTCTATATACACACATATATCTCTCTCTCTCTATATATATATGAATATATATATACCTAGTATTTTCATCTGAATTTGGTACACACTGTCCTAGAAAATTTAAACAGTGCTTGCGCTGGAAAATGCTAACTGATTTTCATATCAGTATGGAATTTCATAAAAATCCTGTTTAAAATGTACTGTGGTTCAAGTTAAATGCTTAGGAGTACACTTCTAAAGCTTTGACAGTGTGATTGTAAAATACCTTGAGGCAAAGTACATGGGAGATGAGAACAAGTCAGAGAAAGTTTCCGTTAACATAAATGAACCTCCTCTAAGGTATTATTGCTAATAGAATCCAATATAGTTTTATATGATTACCTTCATGATTGAAGTGTCACAGAGCAGATCCAAAATTCTGAAATGGACCTGACAGTAATGGGAAAAAAATTCTTCTATTGTAGATATTTGTAAATGTCAGTAACTCGTTAATTGGACAATTATATGAGTTCCACTATACATACTATTACAGAATCAGTTCAACATTCAGATTTTGTGGAGTTGAATAGTATGTTCCTTGCTTATCGTAAGCAGCTATAAAAGCTGAGTCTTTGTTCAGACAAGATTTATGGGGAAAAGTGTTGAAATTGATGAAGTAGATATAACCCAAGGAGAATCAGACAAGCAAGTAATTCATGATAGAATTACATGTCTGAATAATTTGTCTCTGAAACAAATGAAGATAATTTGATAATCTTTGGACTATGAAACCTAGGTATCAGGGTTTTAATTTTTATTTTGCCACTAACAAATTCAGTGATAAGAAACCATTCAATATCAGTGAATTTCTCCAACTGAAAACTCAGTAAATGTTAGCCCAGAGTTCTGAAATAAATACATAAATAAATAAATAAATAAATAAATAAATAAATAAAGGCATATGTCAAGTATATGAGAAGGCTGGCTTGGGCAACACTTAGACTGGAAATAGACTTCCCTCTCCAATCAACTAAAGAGTTATTATGCAAATTATTTTAAATTTTTTTATTATTTTATTTTTATTTCTATTTACTTATAAAAAGGAAACATTGAGAAAAAAGGAAACATAGACAAAACCATAGAATAAGAGGGGTACAACTCCACACAATTCCCACCACTGAAACTCTGTATTCCCTCACCTCCCCCTGATAGTTTCCTATTCTTTTAACCCTCTGGGAGTATGGACCCCAGGTCATTGTGGAGATACAGAAGGTGGAAGGTCTGGCTTCTGTAATTGCTTCCCTGCTGAACATGGGTGTTGACAGGTCGATTCATACTCCCAGCCTATTATGCAAATTATTTTAAGAAACAGTATGCTATAGGGGTGAGGCAAAGGGGAGGGGGGTGTAAGGTAGACAGACCTAAGTTTGAGTTATGTTTCTGCCACTTACTAGGCAGATTTTTTTTTCATTTTCTAAATTGATTTAATAATGATCAACAAGACTGTAGAATAAGAGGGGTACAATTCCACACAATTCCCACCACCAGCATTCCATATCCCATCCCTATCCATTGGAAGCTTTCCTAGTCTTTATCCCTCTGGGAGCATGGACCCAGTAACATTATGGGGTACAGAAAGTGGAAGATCTGGCTTCTGTTATTGCTTCTCTGCTGGATATGAGCCTTGGCAGGTCAACCCATACTCCCAGCCTGTTTCTATCTTTCCCTAGTGGGGTAGGTCTCTGGAGAGGTGGGGTTCCAGGACACAATGATGAGGTCGTCTGTGCAGGGAAGTCAGGTTTGCATCATGGTAGCATCTGCAACTTGGTGGCTGAAAAGCATTAAGATATAAAGTAAATAAATAAATAAATAAGATATAAAGCAGAACAAATTGTTTCATAATCAGGAACCCAGAGGCAAGAATATAGCAGATGAGATTTGGGGCCTCCATTTTGGAAAAAGCTAGGAAGTCTATTTGATGTATTCCAAGGGGGCCCATGACTTTATTAATTTTGCCTGAGCCCGACAGCTAACATGCAGATGTGCTAAAGGTATTGTCTGGGAAGATGGTGTCAGAGTTGGAAATAGTACCAGAAAGCTGGATCAGGGAAAAGAGTAGATCCCAAATATGGGAAAAGTATATAAATACTGTTAACTGTAAACCCCATCGATCTGATCTGGGGCCCATATTCAGTGCAGGAGCCTGTGAAACCTCTGCATCCCTGTAGGTCTGAGCTAGCTTTCTGTGGTCATAGTTAAGAACATTCTAGGCTGCAATCATTTCAGGACTTCTTCGAGTGGCAGAGTATGTTAACCCAACCTCCCTTCGCTGAGTGAGGCAGTTTCTACCAATGTTGACCCACACTGAGGGCAAGGTCCTGTAGAGGCCTACAAGATGGTCCATGATACTGGACATGACCAGTGATGGTGGAGAGAGGAAATCTGCTAGAGGTCTAGGCACATCATATCTATGTGTGAATCCTAGGATTCCTTGACTAGGGCCCTGGATGAATGCAGATTTTTAACTTTTCCTGAGATTCAGTTTCCTTATCTGTATAAATGGGAGTAGTATGTATTTTAAGTATAAAAGTGACCCCTACCTCTACAGGAGTCCCTGCCATAGAGGTCATAAGCAGCTGATGATTGCAAAGACATGTGTTTGTTGCTCTGGAACCCTTACTACTCATGTCTGTAGCTCAGCTTCCTCATCTGCTAGATAAAGGGGTGGAACCACCACCTCTTAAACTCCCATCAGTCTTTGTACTTTATTTACAGTATTTTGTCCAATCCTTATCGCAGAGATTCTAAGAAATAGGTGCTATTGCCATTTTATCAGTGAGGAAACTGAAGCTGGAGGAAATAAGTAGCTTGTCCACAGTCACACAGCCAGTACGTGGTAGAGCTGTAGGAACTATGAGATTTGAGTTACAGTAAAATTCTAGTGTATTACAAATGAGGTTAGCATTTCTCATACGAATGTTATTTCTGGCCCAGTAGCTTCATAAGCTTTTGTTGCCTAGAATCACTGCCTCTCACTCTAAAATCAGAGAATGTCCAAAGTCAGCTTTAAATAATGAAAATCACAGACTCCCTACATTCTGACAGCCTTGATAAATCCTGCTTTAATCATGCATTAAAAACACATGTCATCTGTTTGATAAGCAGTCATCTGCTGTTGCTTGACCTAGCAATGAATTAATAAGGCAAAATATGTGGCAATTCAAGGCATATGTATGAAATATGTTATTCTTAAAGGATCAAAATGTGCTTCCCTTATTTCCACGCCTACCCCAGGGACCGGACGGTATTGTTTCTAAAATGACATATAGTGATGTTGGCTCACACACAGAAATTGGCATTAAATCTAGGGATATTTAAAACCAAAGTTATGAAAAAGTAAATTCAGAGATGGGATAAGCAAAAGCCAGAAGAGATGGCAGACTTGTAAGAAAGACTCCTCAGGAGTGTCAATCACCTGGATCTCAAAAAGGTCCCTGTGAAAGCTTTAAGTCTATTGCAGAGTCTTCACCTGCCAGCCCAGGAACTCTGCTACATACTGTCTGACACTGAAAATTGAAACTTCATCCACCTTGCTCTGGAGTTGGCTTGTTTGTATGTGCTTGAGATATGAAAGGACAAACCCAATGATCTTCTTTGCCAACCATGCAAGTCATAGCACCATTTTCTTCATTGCATTGTTAGATGTCACCTGAGCCAAGATTTATTTCCCTCTTCTAGCTGCAGGAACACTAATGAAAGGTTTGAAATATTGTAAACAGCAGGGTATAAACCTGTTGTGTTGAATACTAAAGGAGAAAAGAGAGTGCCCCACTATATATTCTCGTTAAGATGATAAACCACTTGTAGGAGCCAGTTCATAACTGCCCTATCAGTAGAGAATAGTTGACACAGTGTAGGAGCTAGAGAGATAAATTCAGCCAGATTCTATCTCCTAAAATGCTTGGAGCTTCTTGAATAAAAGGTATCCTTTCAAGTGATTTGTTTATGTGTCAGAAAAAAAGTCGAGAATCATATATCATAAATTAAACCAAGAGTTCATGACAAGAAAGATCTAAAGACTGGGAGAGAGGATATTTTTCTTTTCTAAACTGAATTCCCAGGAGATCATCAGAGGCAACCCCGAGTTCCTGTGACATATAGTGGCCTAAAGCACGCCCAATAGTATATACTATATGTACAAAAGAGTATTTCTTTTTACATGTGCAGGGACATACAACACACACACATATAGTTTCTAAATAGTATATGAATCAAATTTTGTTAAAGTTTCATGCTAAAGAACAAAGTGTAAAACCATGTACTGAAAGTTTCATGTCTCCATTTTTGGTTCTTGGATACATTTAGGCACATTTTATCTTTATAAACCTTTATTTTATCTTTATAAACCTCTGTCTTCATCTTTCAAATGGTATGACTGTACCATCACAATTACATTGTCATAAGTACTAGTGATATCTATAAAGGACTAACAGTGTACAATATAACCTCACTTTGCTCTTGGCTTTAGTATGCTTACTGTTCCACATAAAATTCACCATGAACTCTACTGTCTGGATGACCAGTGGCAAATACTTCTTTTAAGAACAAGACTTGGGGAGAGGGTAGATAGCATAATGGCTATGCAAAGAGACTCTCTTGCCTGAAGCTCCGAAATCTCAGGTTCAGTCCCCTGTATCACCATAAACCAGAACTGATCAGTATTCTGGTTAAAAAATAAAATAAAAAATAAAGATGTCTTTCATAAAACAAATTTATCTGCTTTTTGAAATTTTAAACTTTACTGAGTTGCAACAAATAATAAGGTTCTACATACAAAGGACTTTAATTCATACTGGCATACAATAAGCACTCATTGGTTTTTAGCTACAAGTTATATAATAGGTACTACTAAACTATAATAAATTAAAATTCACAGTTAAATGTAATTTAGGATTATTAATATTACTGACGTAAAATGGCTTTTGATTACCTCAGCTATGTTCAATCTACCTATTAAAATGGTCACAAACTCAGAAGAAAAGAGTCGGTAAGCAGTCATTCAGAATTCATAGAGAGAGGAAATCAATGTCACTGATGTTTAACCAAAGAAGCATCTAAAATCAGTACATGTTTACAATCAAATCTTGATTTTTTTTCTTCATGTAACTGCCATACTTTCTACACAAGCAAAACCTTCCACCTGAGGTTTACTTTCTCTTCCAGCTGCTTTGTGATCTGATAACTTCTCTCTTGATGTATGTTCTCTGTTAATGCAAAGTCTCATCTCATTTCACATCTTCATGATTAATGAAAATGGAACCCTGCAAGGGGGTGTTTTGGATATCCTTAAAATTTTAGAAACATCCTTTGGAGCACTGTTTCTTTTTTTTTTTTTTTTTTTTTTTAGTATTTCTTTTAAAAATATTTTATTTATTTTATTATTTCTGTATTTTTAATGAGAGAGAGAGAGAAACTCCAACCAGAGCACTGCATGGTTCTGGTTTATAGTGGTAATGGGCGTTGAATTTGGGACTTCAAAGCCTCAGGTGTGAAAGTCTTTTGTATAACTGTTACACTGTCTCCCCAGCCCTAGAGCACTATTTCGAAGGTCACTAGACACTTCAAGCATGAAGGAGGGAGTTGGGAGTCACATTGGGGGTCCTGATACATAAAGGCAGCCATGTGGGATCCTTGTTCATCAATTAGGAAAACAGTCTGTGATCTTCCCTCATAAATGTGATTCAAGTATATAAATACATGCTACTCATTTCCCCTTTTGATTACTCCAGAATGCTAGACATAGAGACAGATTTACAGCTTATATCTTGGAAACTGAATCTTACCAGCAGTGGTTAATTTTTTTTTCTCTCAGTTTCATGAAGAAATATGCCAGCAGTCGTGTCCAGTTGATCAATTTATTTGTATAATTTTCCGGAAGTTGACATTTGTTTCAATTCATACTATGCATGGCTAATAAGAGAGGAAAAAATGGAAAAATAGTAAGTTACTGGACCAGGTTTGTCAGTTGTCCAGGTTAAAACATTTTTATCATTTTATTGATTGTACAAGCAAAAGGTGATACGTTTAAAGACAGTGTCCCACTAACCAATCCTACACCTCATCAATGAATGTGAATCATGTCCTGTGATAGTAATACTGTGTTCATTCATGCACGGTCACAGGACTAGGGCTCTTGAAATCATTCTGATTGCATTTCTATTGCTTTTTATTTTCCATCAGCCTTGACCACATATAAAATCTTCTAAATAAAGAAACTTTTGCAGTAATATCATGTAAAGAGTTCTTGGAGAACCCTGATTTTATTATTTTATTTTATTAGTGATTTAATATTAATTTACAAAATTACATGTCAACAGTGGTATAAATCCACTCCATTCCCACCACCAGGGTTCTGAATCTTCAGTCTCCCCACTGCAAGCCACCGCAGTTCCCCTAAGGTTGTAGACATAGGCAGGCCAACCATCTTCTCAACAAGTATCTGTCTACATTTATACCCAATTGCCCCCTTCTTCTTCCTGATCCCTTCCTCTCTTCCCCTTTAAGCCACACATGACAACATTACTACCTCCATCTGTCCCTCTCCTTTTCCTTCTCTCTCTCTGGGTGCTGACTGAGCTGGAGTTCAGAGCCCTCATATCTTCTTCCTCCTATCTCTGCGCCCCTGATGGGGAATATGGATCAAGGTTGTTTTGGGGACACAGAAAGTAGGAGTTCTGGCTTCTGTAATTGCTTCTCTGCTGGACATGGACATTGGCAGGTCAATCCATATATCTAGCCTGTTTTGATCTTTCCCTAGTGGACCAGAGCTCTGGAGAGGCAAGAGATAACCCTGATTTTACAAAAACTCCATCTTTTTTTTCATACAGCACACATTATATATGTGATAGAGGTCCTATACAAGGGGCCCCAAAAAGAATGACTAAGTAATCAAAAGATATAATTTAAATGAGGGGCAGAGAATGTCCAGCCCATGAGATGAGCCATAGTAGGCCCTCGAAATCATTTGGTCTGACCTTGCCATGACAACTGCTGGTGGAACTAAATTCAATACATTGGAGAGCTTTTTTTCATAGCAACAGTAAGTGTTAATTTCTAAGTCTATGATTTTGTATGGTCCTTGAATTATGTTATAAATATCCAAATACCCTTTGACAGAAAAAAAAAAAAAAGGCTCCCTACTCCCCACCCCTCATTTAAATGATCTGGTGAGAGCTGATTGTGTTAAGTGAAGATAAGTAAAGAAGTAAGGACAACTACCAGATGGTTTGGCTCACATGTGTAAAACAAATGAACTTGAAAAAAAATTAGTAATCAAACTGTTGGACTTTGTGACGACTATGATAGTTGTGGAATTGGGAGACACATAGAACTTTGTTGGAAGTGTAATGATTCAAAGACAGACATGATATGTGGGTATGAAATTATACCTTGGAAATCGTGGTTAAGACATGCTCACTATAAGACAATGTTAAATTACTAATAGAAAAGAGAGAAAAGGCCAGGTGGTGGCACACTTGATAGCGTAGACATGTTGCAATGTGCGAAGACCCAGGTTCAAGACCTTGGTCCCTACATGCAGGGGGACACTTCATGACTGCTGAAGCAGTGTTGGCAGGTGTCTCTCTTTCTCCATTGCTAACTACCCCATCAGCTCTCAATTTTCCTTGATCTCTATACAATCAATGAAGTAAACATTTTTTTAAAAGAAAATAAAACACGCAGTGAGAGAGAAAAAAGAAAGAAGAATGGAAATGATCCACTTCTAGACCGCAACTCCCAATTTTTTCAGTTGTAAATTTTTATGATGGGGGCCTGGTGGTTGGCACACCAAGTTAAGCACACATAGTACGAAGCGTAAGGACCTGCACAAGGATCCCTGTTCAAGTGCCCAGCTCCCCACCTGCAGGAGGGTCACTTCACAGCAGTGGAACATATCTATATGTGTCTATCCTTCTCTCTCCCTCTCTATTCTCCCTCCCCTCTCAATCTCTCTCTCTGTCTTATACAATAAAAGTGAAAAATAACTGCCAGGAGCAGTGGATTTATAGTGCCAGCACCGAGCCCCAGCAATAACTCTGGAGGCAAAATATATATATATATATATGAGTTATGTACTTTTTAAAAATCACCCCCAAGTAGTAACCAAATTGTCTCTCAGACTTTGTGAGAGCTATGGTGGTTATAGGAAGCACATGACTACACCATGTGCAGGTGTGAAATTATACCCCTGAAATCACACAATTTTGGAAAAAAAGAAAAAAAAAACACTAATAATATTTTTTAGTTCTCCAGATTTGCTCCAGACTAACTGTTGACAGTTATTATCAATTCCTATAACTTCTTCCTTTTATTTTATTCTTTGGTCAAAAAAGTTGGGTTGGGGGAGTCTTTATTTATCCCAATGTCTTTCTTATTTAATATTAACCCTGCCAGTTGCTATTACATAAAGTCATTCTCTGGTTGCTATTTTATAAAATTATTCTTATGACTCTCCAGAACTATTCAGATATGAACTTGTATGTTAATGCCCACACAAGTGCATATTTCCTCCTAAGGAATAATAACATTTTTAAAATAAGAATTAACAGATGGGGAGTAGGGTGGTAGCACAGGGGGTTAAGCACAGGTGGCACAAAGCGCAGGGACCGGCGTAAGGATCCTGGTTAGAGTCCCCAGCTTCCCACCTGCAGGGGAGTTGCTTCACAAGTGGTGAAGCAGGTCTACAGGTGTCTATCTTTCACTCCCCCTCTCTGTCTTCCCCTCCTCTCTCCATTTCTCTCTGTCCTATCCAACTACAATGACATTAATAACAACAATAATAACTACAACAATAAAACAACAAGGGCAACAAAAGGGAAAATAAATATTTTTTAAAAAAGAAAACTTAAAAAAAATGTGAGTTAAGTAGCCAGTACTATTCTGAAGTGATCCATATCATTCATCAGGTTGTTCTCACTCTAAAAACTCAGTAAACATTTGCATATTTCATAGTGTAAGATACCAAGAATGTTAGAGCAAAGATGTAAAGCATATAGCCCTCCCTACATCAGAAAAATGCAGAAGTCATACTGAATTTAAAGTGTCTAAGTTTTAAATTGGGATCTGACATGGTAAGGAAAATGAGCTTTATGACAGAGTCTCTCTTTTTCTCTCTCTCTTAATGATGAGGCCGGTTCATGACTGCTGTAACTCTTTCTGGTCTGTCATGCAAACAATACTAAGAAAAAGCATTAAAATTATCATTTGTGATTCAGATTCAGACACATGAGCAATAAGGATGCCAGAGGCAGAAAATGTGCAATTTCATGCTCATTAATTTCATAGAGGATTTACAGATTAACCTGACTAGAGAGATACTGCTCTTTTAAAGGCCTACAGGCATCGCTGAGCAGCACAGTTACCACAGACCACTTCCACAAGGTTGACCAGCTGCTCAGGGCCATGTTGGTCCTATTCATTTGCATATGAAAATTGCAGGTTAGGAGCTGTTCTCAAGACCTGTCCAGTCACAAAGGAACTGTGTAGGTACAAGGAAGAAACTGTTTTTTGTCTAAAGAAAAGGATTTTAAGGCAATAATGTCATAAAAGATCCTTACTCATGTTCTAAGCATGAGTAGCACATGACTCTTCATTTTCATTTTTCTGTTAATAGTTAAGAGGAATCATTCAACACTATTTGCTCTCTCTATCCAAAGGTGAAAGTTAATCAGTAAATTGATATTAAAATCCATCAGTTGTTCCAGATAATTGGATCTTAAAATGAATCTAGTAAGCCCCCAAAGTGGGATCTTTAGGACTGCTAAAGGGCTTTAAGTAGATCGAAAGAAGATAAAATTCATTCATAACCGTAACATTACAATGGTTTGATTTCCATTTGAGGAAATCATTCCATATGTAATTTGATTGTATGAGGCCTGAGGATGCTATTGAAACCATTCTGAAAACTTTTTTTCCATGAGCTTCTCACCTGGAGATAGCTTCTTCTTATTTATTTATTTATTTATTTACTTATTGGATAAAAACAGAGACACTAAGAGGCAAAGGGAAGATAGAGAGGGAGAGAGAGGAACACCTGTGGCACTGCTTCATAGCTCCTGAAGTTTCCCCCATACAGCTTGAAACCAGGTGCTTGAATTTGGATCATTTTACATGGTAACATGTACACTCTACCAGGTATGCCACCGCCTGATCCCTCTCATAACTTCCTTTGTGGCATAATAAGATGAAACTTTAGAGAAAAATATATCCTTATGCCCTATGCAATTGCTATTGGTATATCAATTAGAGCAAGGCTTCCCAAACATTAACATACATACAGATCACCTGGAGATTTTGTTAACATAATTTTAGAGGACACTCTAAAGTTATTACACTGTGAACAAATCACAGTACATTTGTTTTGAAATGAAACTGAGCTCTGTGTTTTATTGTTCAAACAGAAAAAACATGGTTTCCTTTAAGGGTATAAAGCGCATCTGTGTCTGAATTATAAACTAAAGAAGCCTGCCGAGTCAAGGTGAGACATTAAAACCATGCAGATACAAAACAACAAAAGAGTGGAGAAAAAGTGAAAACTAGATGGTTGGAGGAGGGAAAACAGTTCTTAATAGGAAAGAGACTATAATGAAACCACACAATGTGCCTCTGCATCTTGCTAGCAAGCTCAGATCATTTTCACTCATTTCTAACTCAGATCTCTTATGTGAACCACTTTATCCCATTAGGAAAGGAGATAGAATTAACTCATTCTCAATATCAGTTTTTTTGTAAGCAGCTATGTGTCTCATAACCTTGATGTGTCAATACAATAGATTTGAAGTCCATGCAGGACCCAGAAGCATTTGAACAAGAAAGAGTAAAACTGCATGTTTTGTGTGAATTTAGAAAAAGATGAGGGATATATGAATTGGGAATTGAGAACTATCGAGTATTTTGAAGAGAAGTGTTTGCCTATATCTGTGAGTTTGTATTTCTGTAAATTATTCAGGGCACAGTTATTATTATAATAAGAAGAGAAAGGCATGATTCAGTTTTATTGTCCAAACCCATTGACAGCTATCTATTGAGAAATGTTGCTTAGGTTTTAGTGTATGCCATCAAACCACTATGGCAGTAAACTAAACCTGAAGGGCTAGTGCCTAACAGAGAGAAGTAGTCAGCCCTCAGTGTGTTCACACTGGACTGGATAAAATGTTCACATGAACTCAAATGATCTGGGGTCCACATCACGCT
>NW_026648239.1:0-60299 GCF_950295315.1 Erinaceus europaeus | reverse complement strand
AGAAGGACGAGAAGGAGAAGGAGAAGGAGGAGGAGAAAGAGGAGGAGAAGGAGGAGGAGGAGGAGAAGAAGGAGGAGGAGGAGAAGGAGAAGGAGGAGGAGAAAGAGGAGGAGGAGGAGAAGGAGGAGGAGGAGGAGAAGAAGGAGGAGGAGGAGAAGGAGAAGGAGGAGGAGAAAGAGGAGGAGAAGGAGGAGGAGGAGAAGGAGGAGGAGGAGAAGAAGGAGGAGGAGGAGAAGGAGAAGGAGGAGGAGAAAGAGGAGGAGAAGGAGGAGGAGGAGAAGGAGGAGGAGAAGGAGGAGAAGGAGGAGGAGGAGAAGGAGGAGAGGAGAAGGAGGAGGAGAAGGAGGAGGAGGAGAAGGAGGACGAGGAGGAGGAGGAGGAGGAGAAGGAGGAGAAGGAGGAGGAGGAGGAGAAGGAGGAGAAGGAGAAGGAGGAGGAGAAAGAGGAGGAGAAGAGGAAGAGGAGAAGGAGGAGGAGGAGAAGGAGGAGGAGAAGGAGGAGAAGGAGGAGGAGGAGAAGGAGGACAAGGAGAAGGAGGAGGAGAAGGAGGAGGAGGAGAAGGAGGAGGAGGAGGAGGAGGAGAAGAGGAGGAGAAGGAGGAAGAGGAGAAGGAGGAGGAGGAGAAGGAGGAGGAGAAGGAGGAGAAGGAGAAGGAGGACAAGGAGAAGGAGGAGGAGGAGGAGGAAGAGAACAAGAACAAGCCCACAATGTGCCTTCTTTCCCCCCTGTCCCTCTACTCCCAGCAGCGGGATGAGAACACTCAGCACCCTGGGGTGGCTCCTCCAGTTGGGCGACTGGAGCCCTGAGAGGCGTGAAGTGAGTCCCAAAGGGGTAGAGGAACATCCAGCCCTAAACCAGGGGTGAGTACTCCGAGTCTCGGGGTGGGTCTCCATTCACCACCAGAGAAAGACACGTCAGAACCACCGAGACTCCACCTCGCCCCTGTGAGAATGGGCTCCAGCAAGAAAACAGGAGAAGTTCAGTGCTGGAGAGGAGGAGAGAGCGAGAGCGAGAGAGAGCGAGAGAGAGAGAGAGGAGCTCTACTGCACTGCTGGCGGGGGTGAAAACTGAGGCAGCCACTCTGGAGAACAGTGTGGTGAGTCCTTAAACAGATACAAATGGAGATGCCATAGGACCCAGCAAGTCCACGCCTAGGTATTTACCCATTTACCTAGGCATTTACAGAATCACACTGATTCAAAGGGACTCAGGTGTCTCCCATGTTCACAGCGGCTTTATTCACAAGAGCAAAAACCTAGAAGCAACCAAAATGCCCTTTGACAGATGGCTGAATAAAAAAGTTATGGGACATATACCGAATGGAGTATTATGCAGCAATAAAAAGGGATGCTATTGTGTCCTTTGGGACAAAGTGGATGGAACTGGAGAAGATGACGCTCAGTGAAGCCAGTCAGGAGGTGGAGGACAACTAATGGTTTCACTCATGTGCGGAATGTAGAGAATTGAGTATATAAATGTGAAAAAAAAATATCAACCTATTTTCAAGACTGTGGGAGAACTAGAGTGGTGATGTAACGGGATGGAGGTGGGGACACAAACCTTTGGTGACAGGAGTGGTGAGAAATGAATACATTAAATTAAAATAGTAATTTCTTCTTTTCTTTATACCACCGAGCTACCACTATGGCGGGGGGGGGGGGAGAGTTTTTTTTCCCTTTTTCTTTCTTTTGTAAAGAGACAGAAATTAGGAAGGGGGACAGAGAAAAATTTCTTTCACAGATACACAGAGAATTTAATTCTGACACAATGTTGTACATGACTCAAGCCACAAAAAAAAAGAAAGAAAAAAGAAAAAAAAAAAAAAGGAAGGAAGGAAGGGAAGAAGGAAGGGAAGAAGGAAGGAAGGAAGGAAGGAAAGAAAGAGAGAAAAAGAGTAAGTGGATCTCCCTCTCTGGGAGCCAGGCAGCCAACCTTGCAGGTAACACCTGAGCCCCGAGAGGCAGGTGTGCAGCCCCAGTAGGGGTGAACTGTCCTGGGAGGCCGACTCTCTGGATTGGGGAGGTGTTGAACCCTGACCTCAGGGAGAAGTGGGTGTGCAGCCCCGGGGCAGTGGTCATCCAGCGGTTGGGTGGGTGCCTTCAGCACGAGACCAGGGTCGCCCAGTTCTGACTTGAGTATCCAACCGCCGGGGGTGGGTCCCTGAGTCCTCACCCAGGAGGTGGGTCCCTGAGTCCTCAGTCAGGAGGTGGGTCCCTGAGTCCTCAGTCAGGAGGTGGGTCCCTCACTCCTTAGCCAGTGGTGTGTCCCTGTGTCTTCACCCAGGAGTGTGTCCCTCAGTCACCCCGGGAGGTGGGGCTGCTGCCCTCCCAGGAGGTTGCTTCTTGGCCTCATGCGGTGCCCACGATGGGGAGTGACATCTGGCTAGTCAGATGAGTCCTCTGAGCAGCCCCGCATGGTGGACATTGACTCCAAACAGCCTTTGATCACTCCACACGCAGAGTCCAGGGCTCCAGCCGCGTGACACAGTGCTCCGAGGCTGTGAGGTGAATGCCCACTGCCTGGGCATCTGCTGGGAAGAAAGGTCTGTGGCTGCAGGGGGACAGACATGAACACTCTCCAGGGGGCTCTGGTGGCCCCGAGCCAGCCATGACCTGGGTGTGGGCTTTGGGAGGACCATGGGGCCGACTCGGGCCGGCCAGACGGATTCCAGCACCCAGGGCAGCCTGCTCAGAGGGTCCGGGAGAAGAGTGGGCAGGACAGTGGAGGCAGAGGCAGAGAGGAGGGGTACCCAGGCCGGGAGGCGACCCCCAGACTCCACAGCAGCCCTGACTGCCCTCCCCCATGTTCCCAGACACCCCGTCTGTGGTCAGAGTCCCCAGGCTTCATTCTCTCTGCAATAATAGTCATTAAGTCTGTCTGTCCAGGCCCTCATTATACTGTTTACAGTCTTTCCAGAAAAATCCACGGCGGCTGGTGCCCCCTCTCCCCACTTCCCAGGCAGGGCTGGCAGCTTTCTGGGTGCAGAGTCTCCTCTGGGGGTGCCCCCCGAGGGTGTGTCCTGTGTTCCCAGCTTGCAGTTGGGAAGAATTCTCGGCAGGGACACTTGAATTTTACCTGCAGGTCAAAAGTGGGCAGTGAAGGCACCGGTGAGCCTGGCTGGCTGGCCAGCTCCTGAGAGATTCCAGTGCCCTCAGAACGCCTGCTCACCCAGGTAGTGGGCGAGAAACGCAGAGGCACCCAGAGTCTGAGCAGGCTGGCAGGAGGTGTGCAGTCACCTGCTTCTCTCCTAAAGACTGTCTCAGGCCACCACCCAGCCTCCCCGCCCAGGTGGCCGGGGCAGCTGGCTTTTTTTTTTTTATTTAATTTATTTATTCATGAGAAAGATAGGAGGAGAGAAAGAACCAGCCATCACTCTGGTCCATGTGCTGCCGGGGATCGAACTAGGGACCTCATGCTTGAGAGTCTAGTGCCTTAGCCACTGTGCCACCGGCAGCTGGCGCCTTCAAGGTCACCAGCTTGTGTGGAGAGAAAGCCTGGCCGCTTGCTAAGTCTCTGTCCTACGGAAGAAGCTGTTCCTCTGCAGAATTATCCTCCCTGGCAGAGAAAAGTCTCCTGGCTGCGTCCCCCTCACATGTGGGGACATAACTGAGGGGGGCAGGTGGGTCTTCTCAGCTGGGACATCTGAGGCAGAGCTTGGGCAGACACCCAGCTGGACGTGGGGAGAGCAGGACGGCCCCCCATCTCTGGGTGTCTTACACGTTCTCTGTCAGCATGTTGCTTCTGTACCCATACTCCCCTCTTCTCCCTCCCTCCCTCCCTCCTTTCCTTCCTCCCATCCTTCATTTATTTTGAAATGTTTTTATTATCTTTATTTATTGGATAGAGACAGCCAGAAATTGAGAGGCTTGTAAGAGACAGAGAGAGGCGCCTGCATCCCTGTTTCACCACTCCTGAAGCTTTCCCGCTGCAGGTGGGGACCAGGGGCTTGAACCCGGGTCCTTGTGTACTGTAACATGTGCGATCAATTCCCGCTGCAGGTAGGGACCAGGGGCTTGAACCCGGGTCCTTGTGTACTGTAACATGTGCGATCAACCAGGTGCACCACCACCCGGCCCCTATTTATTTATTTTTGAAAACATTTTTTTTGTTTTTTTATATTTATTTATTTATTTTCCCTTTTGTTGCCCTTGCTGTGTTATTGTTGTTGTGGTTATTATTATTGTTGTTGATGTCCTTGTTGAATAGGACAGAGAGACTTGGAGAGAGGAGGGGAAGGCAGAGAGGAGGAGAGAAAGACAGACACCTGCAGACCTGCTTCACCGCCTGTGAAGTGAGCCCCCCCTGCAGGTGGGGAGCCTGGGGCTCGAACTGGGATCCCTGCACTTTTTTTTTTAATATTTATTTTATTTATTTATTCCTGTTTGTTGCCCTTGTTGTTTTATTGTTGTAGTTATTGTTGTTGTTGTCGTCATTGTTGGATAGGACAAAGAGAAATGGAGAGAGGAGGGGAAGACAGAGAGGGGGAGAGAAAGATAGACACCTGCAGACCAGCTTCACTGCCTGGGAAGCGACTCCCCTGCAGGTGGGGAGCCAGGGGCTCGAACCGGGATCCTTATGCCCATCCTTGTGCTTTGTGCCACCTGCGCTTAACCCGCTGCGCTACAGCCCGACTCCCGGATCCCTGCACTTTGCACCACCTGCGCTTAACCGCTATGCTACCGCCCGACTCCCCCTATTTATTTTTTTTATCATTTTATTGGGGGTGTTAGTGGTTTCCAGTACAATTGTTGACACATGAGTACAATTTCTCATGACCCACGATAAGTGTCTGCAAAACACTCCCACTCCCAATGTAGGCCCCCTTCCACCACCCCGCACCAGGACCCCAGAAGTCCCTCCCCAGCCCCATTCCTGTCCCCCTTCCCCAGAGTCCTTTGCTTGGGTGCAGGACACCAAACCCAGTCCAAGTTCTACTTTGTGTTCCCCTTTCTGTTTTTACTTCTCCACTTCTTTTTTTTTAAAATATTTATTTTATTTTATTTATTCCCTTTTGCTGCCCTTGTTGTTTTATTATTGTAGTTATTATTGTTGTTGTCGTTGTTGGATAGGACAGAGAGAAATGGAGAGAGGAGGGGAAGACAGAGAGGGGGAGAGAAAGACAGACACCTGCACACCTGCTTCACCGCCTGTGAAGCGACTCCCCTGCAGGTGGGGAGCCGGGGTTCGAACCGGGATCCTTAGATCCTTATGCTGGTCTTTGTGCTTTGCGCCACCTGCGCTTAACCCACTGCGCTACAGCCCGACTCCCTACTTCTCCACTTCCGCCCATGAGTGAGACCATCCCATCTTCATCCTTCTCTTTCTGGCTGATCTCACTGCACAGGATTCCTTCAAGCTCCATCCAAGAGGAGGTGAAGAAGGTGACTCCATCCTTCTTCATAGCTGAGTAGTATTCCCTTGTGCACACAGACCACAACTTGCTCAGCCGCTCATCTGTGGCTGGACACCCGGGCTGCTTCCAGATTTGGGTGGTTACAGATCCCGCCTCTGTGGACACAGGTGGGTGGGCGTCTTCCGAGGGCTGTGTCTGTTTCAGTCATTTCTTCTTCATTTTTGTCAAGCGTGGCCTCTGTTCCTTCCTGCAGCCCCGGGGCTGTGCCCTGTGCCTCCCACATGTGGGGCGACCCTCAGGTGCTGAGCTCCCTGTGGCCCCCATGTTCTCTTCTCATGGGGACCCCAGCCCTCGAGGATTCAGAGCCCACCCTCCTGACACCCCACAGGGAGGCCGTCGCAGCCCAGGGAGGATGAGAAGCAGAGCTGGGGGTTTGAATCAGTGCCTCCCTATATGTCTCTTTGCCTGTCTCTGTCTCTCTACCTGTCTGCCTGCCTGCTGCCTGCTTGCCTGTCTGCCAGTCTCTCTGTCTGTCTACCTGGCTGTTTCTCTGCCTGTCTTCTTGCCTACCTGTTTGTCTGCCTGTTTCTGCCTATCTGTCCATATGCCTGTCTGTCTGTCTGCCTGCCCGTCTCTCTGTCAGCTATTTGCCTATCTGTCCTTCTGTCTCCAGCACCAGCTGGCATGCCCTGGCATGGGGTGAGCAGGCGAGGGTTAAGGTGGAGTGGGGAGGGCTGACTGGCTTGGCCCTGATCTCCATCCTCAACCCCTTGGCGGGTACTGTCAGTTGCCTGGGAACTGATTAAGATGTCACAGAGGCTTATGGTGTCAGGTGCAGGAATCATGCTGCAGGGTGTGTGGCTGGCCGGGGAGGGAGGTTACCCTGGAGATGGGCTGGACGCTCATGCAGGGCAGAGGCACAGCCCAGCCAGAGGGGCCAGGGGCTTGGGATCCCCCATCCCCATTCGGTGCTGATGTTAGGCGACCCAAGAAATAACACCTTCTGGGATTCCCTCTGGCCATGCGCAGGCTGGGGGGGGGAGGGGTCTGCACCTCGTGGGGATCATTGGGGGTCTCCCCATCTGCCTCCTGCCTCCCTCCCAGCCCAGACAAGCTCCTGAGCTGGGGCTCAGGCATGGGCAGGCCCAGAGGGGCAGACAAACGGTGCCAAGCTGCCTCTCTGCCAAGGCTCAGAACTCATAGTCACCCGTGACAAGCCTCTTTGTACCACTCTGCAGGGGACGAGCCTAGCGGCTTACGTGCCCCCCCAAGTCTCCTAAACTTTCCACATCCCCACAACCCGCCTGTTCACTTGTTGCTTCTCCCGGTTGTTCGAGAACGACTTCATTCCATGTCAGGACTAGCCCGTCCCGGCACCAGGTGAACTTGGGGGTGAGCACAGGTGGCTTCTTGGTCTCCCCAGAGCAAAATTCTCTTTTGTCTTTGAGAAATTCTTCTGTCCTCTGCAAATACACCTCTTCCTCATGCTCTTAATTCTAGTGTGATCCCTCAGGTTCCGACTCTTAGCTGTTCACCCCGTCTACCCCCCTCGCACCTGGCTGTTCGGTCACCTGTGCCGTCTGCACACCATCCATCACACACCCATTCATCCAAGCACCTGTCCACCCAGCAGCTAGCCCATCCACCATCCAGCCTTTCAGCCTTCCCACCCATCCATCCATCCATCCATCCATCCATCCATCCATCCATCCATCCATCTCTCTGTCCATCACACATCCACCCACCACCTACGCTATCATCCATCCATCCATCCATCCATCCATCCATCCATCCATCCATCCATCCATCTCTCTGTCCATCACACATCCACCCACCACCTACGCTATCATCCATCCATACATCCAATCCATCCATCCATCCATTCCTTCATCATCCACCCACTTATTAATCATCCATCATCCATCCCTCATCCAGTCATCAATTATCCATCCATCCACCTATCCATTATCCATCCATCCTCCCTCCTTCTATCGTCCAACCATCCGTCCATTTATCCATCATCCATCCATTCTCCCTCCTTCCCTCCATCATCCATCCATTCTCCCCCCTTCCTCCCATCATCCATTCATCCCCCATCCATTCATCAGTTATCCATCCATCCACCTATCCATTATCCACTCATCCATCCATCCACCCTCCCTCCTTCCATCATCCAACCATCCATCCATTTATCCATCATCCATCCATTCTCCCTCCTTCCCTCCATCATTCATCTATTCTCCCTCCTTCCCTCCATCATTCATCCATTCTCCCTCCTTCCCTCTGTCATCCATCTTCCCCCTCCCTCCATCACCCATCCACCCATCCATCCATTATCCATCCATCCAACAACCTACCCATCATTCACCTCTCCATCCCTCTCTCCCTCCATCACCCATGCATCTGTTCATCTGTGCACTTACCCACCTATCTATTTGTCAGTCTCTCCACCTCCTCATCCACTCATCCATCCACCCACACACACACGCACCCACTTATGAAATCGTCACTCCCTCACCCAACCCATCTTCCCATCCCTCAAGCCTGCTCATCCATCTGCTTGCTCCCCCCACCCATGCCCACCTCTCTGCCACCTCCCCTCCTCACCCACCTCACCCTGTTCACCTGCACCCGCCCACCTAGCCGTGGTCCACCTCCATGTACTCGGTCTGAGGGGCCACAGGGCCAGACTGGACTGGACACAGCCTTGTGGTGGTGAGATATGGGTGCTGAGCTCCGAGCTGGACAGGGAGAAGGTGGCCTGGGGTGGGGGTTGGGGGTAGGGGAGCTCTCCCTGGGAGCCCCAAAAGACTCCTGTGAGAGTCAGGTGCAGAAGGGGCTTAAATCAAGAGAATTGGGGCAGGAGAGAAGAGCAGGGTGGAACCTGGGGAGAAAGATACTCACCAACCCCCCCCCCACACACACACACCTGCTGATGCCTCCTTCCCTTTGCAGACCCCTCGCTCAGGTTCAGAGAGGTTGAGTAACTTCCTGAAGTCACCCAGCCTCTGTGAGAGAGCAGAGCCAAGGGCCTCAGATGTCACATTCTGTGTCCCTCCGAGGGTGTGACCTCTCTTCCCCCACGCCTCTGTCCTCAGCTCTGTCTCCGTCCTCTCCTCTGTCTGTAGTGTCCAGAGCCCTCTTGATGCCCAGGGACACCCCCAGGCCCCCAGCCTCCTGCCCGCACCCTGTCCCCTGTCCTCACTGCCGGGTGCCTGGTTCAGAGGCCTGTGGGCCCCCGGCCGGCGTCGACGCTGTCCACTCCCGGCTGGCCCGGGAGACAGGAGACGGGCTGTGTGAGCAGATAATTGAAAAGATTACCAGGGAGAGGCCGGGCCGGCAGGCGGTTGATTTATCCCAGACCACCCGCTGCACAGCTTTCAGTGGGAGTGAAGGATGTCTCCCGGCTCAGCCTGTCACAGCCACCAGGCTGGGGGCCTGGACGGGACCCAGGCAGCTGCCCGTCCTCCCCCCCTCCTCCCCACCCCACCCATCTCCCCTGCTCTGGGAATCTGTGTTCACCCTCTCATCCATCTCCATGGGGGGCAGGGGTCTCTGTGGGGGTGGACCCAGCCCTGGACGTGGGGGAGAGGGTGGCAGGCTGGAGGGGGTGAAGTGGACCTAGAAGTTGGTCAACAGGAAGAGCCGCTGGTGTCCCTGTCCAGGTGAGGCCACAGACAGGTGAGAGCAGCACTTAGCGGCTGTGTGACTTTGGTCCAATGGTTCTGCCTCTCTGAATATGTCCTTCCACACCGAGATTGAGTAAGGAGGGATGGGGGGATGGAGGGAGGGATAGGTGGATGGATGGATGGACAGATGGAATGGATGCATAGGCGAATGGTGGCCAGATGAACGAATGAATGAATGAACGAATGGGTAGAGGAAGGGCTGGCTGGATGGAGATAGGCTGATGGATGGGTGGGTGAGTTGACAGATGTCTAAATGGATGGGTGGATGGCTGGATGGAAAGGATGAGTTTAGGGAAAGATGGTTGTGGAGTTGATGAATAGGTGGGTGAGTGAGTGAATGGATTGATGGATGAGTAGATGGAGGAAGGCAGGGATGGTTGACTGATAGGTTGACCCATGGATAAAGAAATGAACGGGTGGATGGATGGATGGATGGAGATATGGATGGATGGAGAGATGGGTGGGTGGGTGGGTGTTGGGGTACTTACACACATGCTCTTTCTCTTCCAGACCAGTGGCTCCCATTGCCCCTGACCCTTACTTCTTCTCTTGAATCAGACTCCCGGGGACTAGCCCCTTATCTCTCCAAGCGACCCCCAGGGGACTCTGGTAACTGGGAGCAGTGCCCCCAAGTGGTGCCTGGCCTCGAACCCAGGACCTCCAGTATGGTTAGGCACACACTGCTGGGCCTCCCTCCCCAGTCCCAACACACTGC
Organism: Erinaceus europaeus; assembly: GCF_950295315.1. Classification (NCBI taxonomy): domain Eukaryota; kingdom Metazoa; phylum Chordata; class Mammalia; order Eulipotyphla; family Erinaceidae; genus Erinaceus; species Erinaceus europaeus. The sequence continues at coordinate 50,542 of NW_026648239.1, read as the reverse complement.
AGGCCTTTATGCACAGGGAGACATGGCTACACACAGGGCTCAGGATTGTGCACACACGTGGTCCCTTCCCCAACAGGAAAAGATGGAGGAGGGAGGGGAGAAGGGCTGGAGGGAGGAGCAGGGGAGGCCAAGCCCCTGCATAGGGGTGGAGAGGCTGAGAGAATCCCCCAAAAGAAGTGGAAGCCTTTCCTTGCCCTGCCCTGCCCTGCCCTGCCCTGCCTTGCCCTGCCCTGCCCTGCCCTGCCCTGCCCTGCCCTGTCCTGCCCTGCCCTGCCCTGCCCTGCCCTGCCCTGCCTCTCAGAGGTCCTGCCAGGCTTAATGAGGGCATGGGGAGTAGGAGGCCTGCAATTAGAGAGATGGATCTATTTTGAAGTCCAGATAGGCGTCTCTGTGGGTTCTGTTTACACCTCTGGGGAGGGAGCAGAGCCAGGGGTAAACACTGCCCCCAGCAGGGTGCTGTGCTGAGATCTGTCATCCAGGCTCCCGGATACCCCAGACTATGGGGACAGGGCTGATGTGTGGGGGCCTCTTGCAGCCTGGGGGGGGGGTGGTTGTGTGGCCAGGCAGTGTCCCAGGTGTGATCAGCATTGTGGACTGGGACCCAGGGCCTGGGCCGGGGCTCAGGGCAGTGTCCAGAGGGGCCAGGACTGGGCTGCCTGCTGGGTGACTTGGAGTCACTCCTTGGTTCCTTTTCTGGAGCTACTGGGACAAGTGACCATCACCCAGCAGCCTCTGTGGGGTTGAGAAGGGGCTGCAGGGCCGGCTCTGATATTGGGATTGGTGGACTCTGGGCAGAGCAGGAGACAGAGCTCCCTGGTATGTGCAGGACCGGGTTGCTGCTCAGCACACAGAGGGGCACCATAGCAGCAGAGGTAGCTTCTGAGCTGTGGTGTCTCTCTTTTCCTCTCTCTCTCTCTCTGAATAGAAAACTGGCCCAGAAATGGCAAAATCACCTATGACTGAAGCCCTGCCCCCACCTTCCTCTCCCTGCCCCCTCCTCCCAGCACACACAGGGCTTCCTCCAGCTGTCAACCAAGTGGCCTTGGTCGGTGGCCTGAGAATCTGCTCCTTCTGCCCCAGTCTGTACTCAGCCAAGCTGTACTCTTTGAACACACAAAAAGAAAAGTGCCCTGAACCTGATTCGAGCCCCCAGCTCCCCACCTGCAGGGGAGTCGCTTCACAGGCGGTGAAGCAGGTCTGCAGGTGTCTGTCTTTCTCTCCTCCTCTCTGTCTTCCCCTCCTCTCTCCATTTGTCTCTGTCCTATCCAACAATGACGACATCAGTAACAATAATAACTACAACAATAAAACAACAAAGGCAACAGAAAGGGGATAAATAAATAAAATAAAATAAAACATTTTAAAAAGGGGGGGAGCCAGGCGGTTGTTCGCAGAACAATCATGCTGTCTCCTCCTCCCTTACGTAAACGTTGACTCCTCCCTGACCTAACTACTACTGTTCAGTAGGTGTGGCTTTTTCATTGCATGTTTTTTTAAAATTTTTTTAATATTTTATTTTATTTATTTATTCCCTTTTGTTGCCCTCGTTGTTTTATTGTTGTAGTTATTATTGTTGTTGTCGTCGTTGTTGGATAGGACAGAGAGAAATGGAGAGAGGAGGGGAAGACAGTGGGTTAAATGTATGTGGCACAAAGCGCAAGGACCGGTCGAGCCCCCTGGCTCCCCACCTGCGACGGAGTCGGTTCACAATCTGTTGGTATGCTTCTAAAAACCCCTTCTGTTTCATTAGTTTAATCCCCCCTGCTTAACACTATTCTATTTACATAACCACTTCATTCTATTTACATAACCGCTGTTAACAAGCACCACCCTCCCTCCAGGGCATTGGTGGTTTAGTGTAGAATTCTCACCTGCTCCACCCCCTCTCCTTGTCACACTCTGATTGTCACCAGTCACCTTTCTCTCCACCCTCTCTATGTCACATCCTGTTCACACCCTACTTGGGAAGTATATATGAAGACAACATTGTTCGTTTTAGTTTAGTTTAGCTTAGCTTGGTATAGATTGTGCTGCGTCCTGCATGAATAAAGAGATACTGCGTACAACCCAGCCATGAGTCCCGGGTCGTCTGGTTGACTGATAGGTTGATCCATGGATAAAGAAATGAATGGGTGGATGGATGGATGGATGGATGGAGATATGGATGGATGGAGAGATGGGTGGGTGGGTGGGTGTTGGGGTACTTACACACCCCATGCCCGTGAAGCCAGCCCAGTGAAAACAACAACAATCAGTGAAGCAGGTCTGCAGGTGTCTGTCTTTCTCTCCCCCTCTCTGTCTTCCCCTCCTCTCTCCATGTCTCTCTGTCCTAGCCAACAATGATGACATCAATAATTATAACAATAACAAGGGCAACAAAAGGGAATAAATAAATAAATAAATAAGGTATAATTAAAAAAAAATTTAAGGTGCCCTATGAAGCTGGTTGCTGTGAGTGACGCTGGGAAGGCTGATATTTTATTCAGTGAAAGAGAGACCAGAGTCCTGCTCAGCTCTGGCTGATGGTGGTGCTGGGGATTGAACCTGGGACCTTGGAGCCTCAGGCAGGAGAGTTGTTCGCAGAATAATCATGCTGTCTCCTCCTCCCTTACATAAATGTTGACTCCTCCCTGACCTAACTACTACTGTTCAGTGGGTGTGGCTTTTTCATTGCATGTCTTTTTTTTTAATATTTTATTTTATTTATTTATTCCCTTTTGTTGCCCTTGTTGTTTTATTGTTGTAGTTATTATTGTTGTTGTCGTCATTGTTGGATAGGACAGAGAGAAATGGAGAGAGGAGGGGAAGACAGAGAGGGGGAGAGAAAGATAGACACCTGCAGACCTGCTTCACAGCCTGTGAAGCGACTCCCCTGCAGGTGGGGAGCCGGGGTTCGAACCGGGATCCTTATGCCCATCCTTGTGCTTTGCAGCCACCTGCACTTAACCCACTGAGCTACAGCCGACTCCCCCTCATTGCATGTTTTAAAATATATATATGTTCGGGGGTTGGGCGGTGGCTGTGCACTAACCTGCCCACCCTTTCCTCTGAGCTGAATGGTGTCTTCTCTATTTGTCAGACGGGGAAACTGAGGTTCAGGGGTGCCAGTGGTTGGCTCCAGGTGGAGAAGGGCTGGGCTGGGGGAGTGATCAGCCTGAGTGCTGGACTTGGGGCAGGGTTGGGACAGGAGCATTTAAGCAGGGACTCAGAGAGGTGTGTGTGTGTGTGTGTGTGTGTGTGGCTTTGTATGGCCACAGAGCCTGAGTGCCATCACACAGGTCTCTGGAAACTGGGCACCACAGCTCCTTGAACCCGGAGGTTTGACAGCTCCCTGCTGACCCCCAATAATCTAGCTTCTCTGTGGCCGGGATGGCAGCAGGTGGCGAGCTGGGGTTCCTGGCCAGAGACCTCGATTCCCACCCCCCAACCATCCTCCCAGCAACCGGGAGAGGAGGCCCCATCCTTCCTTCCTTCCCTCCCTCCCTCCCTCCCTCCCTCCCTTCTCTTCTGTTGCCGCGGCAACTGCTAGGGCATCTCCAGCAGGCTCAGGGAGCCCTAATCTGGGCCTCTGATCTCCGAGGCCGCAGTAATGAAGGGACAGTTTGTTAGGTTTGATACCAACAGCGGGTCACCCCGGACACCTATTTCATGTCTCCTCAGAAGTCAGTTCCTGAGGGCTGGAATATTTATTTGTTCAGCTTCCTGGGGTGAAAAGCAGAGTGGGCAAGGCTGGCGGGGATGTGTGTGGAGGAGAATATGTTGTTGGTTTTTCTTTCTTTCTTTCTTTCTTTCTTTCTTTCTTTCTTTCTTTCTTTCTTTCTTCAGTCAAGAGAACAACATCCTGGAGGAAGCCATGGGGGATGTGTGTCCTGGTCCCTTCCTCCCCACTCCCCACAAGCCCCTGGTGAGGAATCCGGAGCCCCACCCTGCCCATAGCAGCAGAGCACTTTCTCCTCCTCCCTGGCAGACAGAGAGGCAGAACAGAGGGGCCTGGTCATGTCGCACCTGGTTGAGCACTCACATTACAATGCACAGGACCTAGGTTCAAGCCCCCGGCCCCCACCTGCTTAGGGAAAGCTTCATGAGTGGTGAAGCAGGGCTGCAGGCTTCTCTCTGTCTGTCTCCCTCTCTATCACCTCTTTCCCTCTCTAATCCTGGCGGTCTCTATCCAATAAATAAGTAAAAGATAATAAAAAATTAAAGAAGAAGAGAGAAGCAGAAGAGAGATGAGACCTCTGGGAGGTGTGGCTGCAGAGAAAAGACGGACAGTGCAGATTCTTCCCCCAAACAACTGATATCTACAACTATTGATCTTAACGGAACTCACCAACGACAGCTGAGATACCCAGAGAAGCACCACAGCCTCAGACACCAAGTTGCAGATGCCACCATGGTTCCATCCTGACTTCCTGACTGGGCAGACGACCTCACCAGTGTATCCTGGAACCCCACCTCTTCAGAGCCCTGCCCCACTAGGGAAAGAGAGAGACAGGCTGGGGAGACAGGTTCACCTGCCAATGCCCATGCCAAGCAGAAAAGCAATTACAGAAGGCAGAACTCCCACCTTTTGCACTCCAGAGAGAATTTCAGTCCATACTTCCAGATGGATAAAGAATAAGGAAGCTTCCAGATGGATAAAGAATAGGGAGTCGTGTGGTAGTGCAGCGGGTTAAACACACGTGGCACAAAGCGCAAGGATCATAAGGATCCCTGTTCGAGCCCCCGGCTCCCCACCTGCAGGGGAGTCGATTCACAGGTGGTGAAGCAGGTCTGCAGGTGTCTGTCTTTCTAGCCTCCCCCTCTGTCTTTCCCTCCTTTCTCCATTTCTCTCTGTCCTATCCAACAATGATGACATCAATAACAACAATAGTAACTACAACAATAATAATAATAAAACAAGGACAACAAAAGGGAAAATAAATAAATATTTAAAAATTATAATAGCCAGTTAATAAAAACTAATAAGGTCAGTGTAACTCACTGACCCTTAAAAAAAAAAAAAAAAGAATAGAGAAGCTTCCAGTGGAGGGAATGGGACATGGAACTCTGGTGGTAGGAACTGTGTGGAATCACACCCCTATTACAATTATACCCTTTACAATCTTGTAAATCAGTATTAAATCATGAGAGAGAGAGAGAGAGACAGAGAGAAGCACAACAGAGTCCTAGGCAAGGCCCCAGGGAGCAAAGGAGAGGGAGCAGGAAGCCACAGGGAAGAAACGCACCTGGGGCCTTGGACAGACCAGATCAGATTCTCTCTGCTGCCCCAGGCTGGCTTGGTTGCTTTGAGGCTTCTGAGGACCTGGGTGGATTTTTTTGTTTTAAATTTATTTTCATTGATTTTATTTTAATGAGAGAGATAGAAAGAGAAAGAGACAGAGGTCAGAGCCTTGCTCAGCTTTGGCTGATGCTGGTGGTGGGGATGGAACCCGGGGCCTCAGAGCCTCAAGCAGGAGAGTCTTTGGCAGGACCACTATGCTATCTGCCAGCCCTATTTGTTTTTATTTCAGTGAGAGAGAGAGAGAGAGAGAAAGAGGAGAGAGAGAGATAGGGAGAGAGAGAGAGAGGGAGAGAGAGAGCTCTGGCTGATGGTGGTGCTGGGGATTGTACCTGAGACATTGAAGCCTCAGGCAGGAGAGTCTTTTGCAGAACCATCATGCTGTCTCCTTAGTCCTCAGGTGGAGAAAGAAAGAAAGAAAGAAAGAAAGAAAGAAAGAAAGAAAGGAATTTATTCATTTGGGTTGAGTGTTGATGAACGGGTAGAGCACACACTTTTCCGCGCATGAGGACCCAGGTTCAAAACCTCAGCTCCCACCTGCAGGGGGAAAGCTTCATAAGTGGTGGCACAGGGCTGCGGGTGTCTCTCTGTCTCTCTGTCCTTCTCCCTCTCTATTTCGCTATGTCTTTATCAAAAAGAAAAGGGAGAAGGACAAGGAGAAGAAGGAGATACCACTGGGTCTAGTGGGGTTGTCATGCAGGCACTTAACCTCAGTGATGATTCTGGTGGCAAAAAAAAAAAAAGTATTTATTTATTTCATGAGAGTCTGAGAGGCCAGAGCACTGCTCAGCTCCTGCAGACCTGGTGCCAGAACCCAGGACTTCATGCTTGGCAGTCCTGTCTCCACGGCTGAACTAATTTCCTTGGCCTAGAGGCAAATGAACTGAACCCTAGATTCACAGAAGTCATGTGAGGGGAGTATGTTCTCTCCTTTCCTCTCTCTCTCTCCCTCTCTCCCCCCTCCTCTCATTCAACCAATAACATACATTTGAAAGCCCTTGCTAAATAGTAAATAAACCAAATCCTGAAAAAATTCGCACTAACAAAAGCATTCTTTTAAATTCTCATTACACACACACACCAATAGAAAAAAATGTATTTGACAGGGGAGAAGGGGAGGGAGAGCCAGAGAATCAGTCTCGTACATGTGACGCGGGATTCTAACTCAGGACCTCACTGCTGCAAGTACAAGGCCCTCGACACTGCTTCCTAGGTGCCTTTACAAAATATTTCTTTATTTATTTGGTAGAGACAGAAGAAATAGAGAGACGAGGGGAGACAGGGAGGGGGAGAGAAGTGCCACTGCAGCCCTGCTCCACCGCTTGGGAAGCTTCCCCCCTGCAGGTGGGGACCGGGAGCCCAGGTCTTTATGTGCGTTGATGTGTGTGCGGCACCACCCAATCCCACCTTTTACTGTTAATTTTTAAAAAATCTTTATTTATTTATTGGATAGAGACAGCCAGGAATCAAGAGGGAAGGGGGTGATAGGAAGAGAGACAAAGAGACACCTGCAGTCCTGCTTCACCACTTGTGAAGCTTTCCTCATGCAGGTGGGGACCAGGGGCTCGAACCCAGGTCCTTGCGCATTGCAACATGTGCACTCAGCCAGGTGCACCACTGCCCACCCACTCCCCCTTTATTTTTTTTTAACGCCGTGGGGAATGTGGCCTCAGCAGGAAGGGTGCGTCTTGTACATCTGTGGTCCTGGGTCTGATCAAGGGTGTGTTCTATGCTGGAGGGATGCTTTGGTACCTCTTTTAGAAAGTATGTTTTAAATTTTATTTATTTATTTATGATTGGATACAGACAGAGAGAAATGGAGAGGGGAGGAGGGATAGAGAGGGAGAGAGACAGACAGACACCTGCGGCCTTGCTCCACCATTTGTGAAGCTTTCCCCCTGCAGGTGGGGACCAGGGGCTTGAACCCGAGTCCTTGCGCACTGTGATGTGTGAACTTAACCAGGTGTGCCACTGCCTGACCTGTGTACCTACCTCCATCTCTCTCTGTGTGTGTGTCTCTCTGTCTGTCTGTCTGAGCTGGCCTGGGGAGAGTCAGAGACTGCCTCCCCAAGGAGGTGCTCAAAGTGGGATTCACAGCCAATACGGGTTGTTCTGTTCTCTGACTCCCACCCTCTCCTCTAGCCTGGGGGGGTGCTTCTCTGCACCCCCAGAAGCTTATATCTACACCACAGGACACAGTGGTCCCACAGAGGGAGAGAGAGAGGGAGGGAGAGAGAGAGAGAGAGAGAGAGAGAGAGAGAGAGGAGCCAGTTCCTGGTGGAGGTGGCTGGGGGAGGCTCCAGGCCTAGGGATGGGGCAGAGCCCTGCTACGTGTCCCCAAGCGTCCCCTGGGGTCAGATCCATCACCACACGGTCATGTGCCCGTGGCTGCAGGCGGGCCCAGGGCGGCTGTATTTAATTCCATTAAGCCCGTCAGCCCGCGGGCTTGGACAGCTTCAATCACCGGCTGTGATGGCTTCTGGACTCAGTGATCTGTGAGGCTGCGTATCAGCAGAGACACACGCCCGACTCAGGGCTGCGAGCCCGCGGGCCGCCCCGGCCCCGCTCATAATTAACCGCTCGTTAGACAGCTCTTTATTGTTTGATCTGTGCTGCGTGGACGCAAATACGCGGTAATTGCTGCCCGATTTAAGGCCTGTGAAAGCAGGGTCTGCTGCTGACTGACTCCCACATCGCACAAGATAAGGCGCCTGGTGGGGCTGTGAGTGTCGCCCACCTCCAGGAGCCCCGGGTGCCAGCCTTACGCCCCCCGCCACCACAGCCCCGTGCCCAGAAGTTACACGCTCGGCTGGGCTGGGGTTCGGGGCTGAGCTGGACACAGGGGTGGGTCACCCTGGCCTCTGGGGTAGGGGACACACCTGCCTGCTGCTCTCTGCCTCCCTGTTTGTGTCTCTTTGTCTCTCTTCTCTGGCCTTGGAGGCAGTGCTGGGCCTTGTGGGGGGGCTGTTTACCTAAGTTGGCTGAGTCTCAGAGACAGAGGAATCCAATAGGCAGGCAGACAGACAGACAGAATGGGGATGGCACAGGGGCACTGGGGGGGGCAGGTGAAGGAATGGTTAGAGATGCTTGAAGGATGACAGGCCCACCTGAGGGGTGACATCCCCACCTGAGGGGTGACAGGCCCACCTGAGGGGTGACATCCCCACCTGAGGGGTGACAGGCCCACCTGACAGGTGACAGGCCCACCTGAGTGGTGACAGCCCCACCTGAGGGGTGACAGGCCCACCTGAGGGGTGACATCCCCACCTGAGGGGTGACAGGCCCACCTGAGAGGTGACAGCCCCACCTGAGGGGTGACAGCCCCACCTGAGGGGTGACAGCCCCACCTGAGGGTGACAGGCCCACCTGAGGGGTGACAGGCCCACCTGAGGGTGACAGGCCCACCTGAGGGTGACAGGCCCACCTGAGGGTGATAGGCCCACCTGAGGGTAACAGGCCCATCTGAGGGGTGATACACCCACCTGAGGGGTGACAGGCCCAAATGAGGGGTGACAGGCCCACCTGAGAGGTGACAGGCCCACCTGAGGGTGACAGGCCCACCTGAGGGGTGACAGGCCCACCTGAGGGGTGACAGGCCCACCTGAGGGGTGACAGCCCCACCTGAGGGGTGACAGACCCACCTGAGGGTGACAGGCCCACCTGAGGGTGACAGGCCCACTGCAGGTGGTATGCAGGTTCCCTGGAGGAGGTGACCCGGGAGTAGACCAGGATCATTGATGGGGTTCAGGAACTACAAATCCACCCCACAAAGACCATATTTTTCTTTTTTTTTTTTATTGGATAGAGACAGAGAGACATTGGGAGGAGGGGGGAGATAGATAGATAGATAGATAGATAGATAGATAGATAGATAGATAGAGGTCCGGTAGACCAGCTTCACCACTCATGAAGCTTCCCTCCTGCAGGTGGGGACCAGGGAGCTCGAACCCGGGTCCTCGCACACGGTAAGGTGTGTGCTCAACCAGGTGCACCAGCTTCTGTCCCCAATAATGTATGTATTCGTGAGAGAGAGACACACAGGCACACAGAGAGAGCCCAGAGCCCTGCTGAGTTCTGGCTGAAGGGGTGCTGGGGATTGAACCTGGGGCTTCAGACCCTTGGGCATGAAAGTCTTGCAGAACCATTGTGCTGTCTCCCCAGCCCACCACTGGCCTTGCATTAGACAGCACTGAGGAGCCTAGCTGGTCCAACTTTGCGCCTGACAGGAACTGAGCAGCCAGGCTGAGGGCGGGATTCTGGGGCGGCATGTGAAGGGGTGTGAGGGCTCCTCCCTCTCCTGGGCAGAGGTCCTGGGGGCCTCCCCGAGCTGACACGGAGGGGCTTGTCACAGCCACTCGGCAGCTGTCCCGAGAGCCTTCCCAGGGCTCAGGCAGCCGAGCCATTGTTCCCTCCCCAGACCCCTTGGCCGAGTGGATGCTCTGTTCCTCGGATGCCATCCCAGCAGGGAGATGGTCTGGGCTGCCAACCCCGCCGCGGCATCCACCTCCCCTGCAACTTTCATTAAAATCTCCCAGAGCTCCAAGGCGTCCCCGGTTAATTGTGGACAAGGGCTGGCTCTGCCCCTGGAACTCTGCCACCCCGCCTGGCTCCAGCCCCTATGATTTTATTAAAATCCACCTTGCCAGCTAAGGCCCCCCGAGATTTATGGCTGCAGCTAATAGGCTGCCTTCCCCCTGGACATAAATCTGGGGCCTGTGACGGGAGCAGCCGGCTGCTAAGAGGCCCGCTAATTGTTCCACTGCGGCCTGCCCCCAGGAACGTCCAATTAGGGCGTTCACGGCAAGGTGAGCGGGACTGGGGGGACCCCCAGAAATGGCTTTCTCTAGCTCCGGGGGATTGGTGGCATACCCCTGCCCACCCCTCACCCCCTGAATTCTGGGGGCTCCTGGACCATGGCGGCAGGGCATGGGAACCTTCCAAAGCCCTGAGAAGTCCCTCCTCCAAGGTCAAGCGCAGACCAGTCTGGGAGCGTCCCCAGGGAGGGGCCTGGTGTGTTGGGGTGGTCGGAGTTTCCAGCCACCTCCACACACGGCTCTGTGACCTCTAGAGCCTGTCTCCTGCTGGGTCCTCCTGGTAGAGCGATCTCTGTAACCCCGCCCCTGAGAGAGGTCTCTCTTCTCCTGGTCTGTGTGTGAAGGAGCCTGCAGTACTCAGCACCCCATCCATCCACTGGCCCATCCATCCGTTCTCCACCAGCCGTCCATCTGTCCATCCATCCATCCACCCACCTACCCATCATCCATTCATCTATACTACCACCCCAACTCATCCATCCATCCACCATCCATCCATCCACACACCCACCCATCATCCATTCATCTATCCTACCACCCCAACTCATCCATCCATCCATCCATCCATCCATCCATCCACCATCCATCCATCCACCCACCCACCCATCATCCATTCATCTATCCTACCATCCCAACTCATCCATCCATCCATCCATCATCCATCCACCACCCACCCATCCAGCATTCCAGTCTTTGTATTTTCAAGGGACCTGTGGTGAGAGTCAACTGCCCAGTCCAAGTTCCCCAACTCTGTCCAGGTGCCCAGGAGCCTGTGTCCCTGATCTGTCTCCACCCCCAGACCCCTCTGTCCCCAGGCCATGGAATGGGGACCCCAAGCCCTGGCTCTGAGCCCCCAGGCCCATGTCTGGTCTCCCTGATGACTCACTTCCAGCATTTGGGGACTTAATTTGCCCCCCTTCTGAACCCTGAGAAGGACTGGTTGCCCAGCCCTATAAATACCAGGGTCCCCAAATCTCTCACCACATCTGAAGCTCTCTCCAGCTGAGCCTGAACACACCTGTGCCAGGATGTCCCCGAGAAATGGGAGATATCCCCAAGAGACTGGGTGGCCTCCTCAGGATCTAGGCACCCACATTGTGGACAAGTCCACACTTTCGGTGGCCTGGACTGTGACTCTGTTGTATGCTTCACATTGGTTTGGTCTCCCCCCACCCCCGCCTCTGAGAGATTTGGTTTGGCCCTTGCTAGTTTCGCGCCTTTTTCTCCCTGCCCCCTATGCTACATAGTGCGAGAGTTCTTGGCGCTGCCGCTGGAGGAGAAGGATGCAGGAGAGATCTGTGTGGTGATTGGTTTGGGTTAGTTTATGAATCGGTGTTCGTGAATAAAGAAATACAGCTTCCCGGCCTAGCCGTGTGTCCCCCAGTCTCTGTCTACCGCCGCGAAGCTAGCCCGGCCTGCTGGAGCCCCGAATTATGACAACATGACTCTGCCTGCCCAGAGGCCCGCTGTCTTTTTTTTTTGTCAACTGAGACTTGAGCAAGGATGCCCCTTATCCAGGTGAGGAGGAGTAACTCGTGGAGGGAAAAGAGACCCAGAGCTGGCCCAGGCCAGCTGCCCAGGAAGGACAGCACTTTCTCTGACAGTGGACACAGCCCAGCGGGGGCTCTGTAGACAGTTGTGGTGGTCCAGTGTCTTGCACTAGTATATCTTTCTTTCTTTATTTGCCTCCAGGGTTATTGCTGGGGCTCGGTGCCTACACCACGAATCCACTTCTCCTGGAGACCGTTTGTTCCCCTTTTGTTGCCCTTGTTGTTTTATCATTGTTGTGGTTACTATTATTGTTGTTGCTGCTGTTGTTGGATAGGACAGAGAGAATTGGAGAGAGGATGGGAAGACAGAGAGGGAGAGAGAAAGATAGTCACCTGCAGACCTGCTTCACTACCTGTGAATTGACTCCCCTGCGGGTGGGGAGCCAGGGACTCGAACCGGGATCCTTATGCCGGTCCCTGCACTTCACGCCATGTGTGCTTAACCTGCTGCGCTACCGCCTGACTCCAGCATTTGTATTTATTTTTAAGATATGCTTATTTAGGGTGGGGCACACTCTCCTGCATGCTTCTCTCAATTCATATAAAATAATATTGCATCCGCTGATCACGATCGCAACCTAATGAGCAACACAATGAGTGCCACCCCAGCATGCTTCACTTCAGACAAATTGTTGAACAATCATGGACCTAAAGGCTGGAATAGTGCAGATGAAGTTTTGGGGGTTACTCACTGCAGACTATTGTGTACTTCTGCTTTCAGGTATATATTTTGCCCTAGTTTATGGACACGTGTGAACATAGGCTCTGTCTCAGGGGACCTGGACTGTATCTAGGTTTTGGGACTCTGTTAGGAAGTGAACCACCCGGGATGGAATTAGAGAATCCTATGAAAGGAAAGCTCTTACCCGAGTAATGAAGCTGAAGTTTTGTCATTCCACACCAGTTACCCTAGCACTCTCTCCAGACCCTCAGGGCAGCACCAGACACGGAGTTACGGGTGGCATCACATGTGGCAGTGCCAACCGCCTGTGGGCCAGAAAGTTCATCCCTGACCTGGCCCAGACCTCGGCCCAGGCCAGGGTTTGTAGTCAGGGCCGAGGCCTGAGAAACGGCCCTCGGGGTGGGTCTGCTGGCCGGAGGAATGCAGCTGGCAGACAAACAAGAAACAAACATATATGTTGCAGTATAGAAACAAGGGAATTTTAGTCTCCAGTATCAGGAAGCCTTGATCAGAACACTTCTTCAACACACCTCCAAACATGCAGACACGTGCACACACGCACACACACGCACGCTCTGCTGGGAAAAGGCCCCAAGTGTATCTTTCTTACCTTCCCGAAGCTCCCTTTCCCGATGGCCCTCAGGATCTCGAAGTGGTCAAAGTTGACTGCAAAAGGGGGAAGCAAAGCAGAGGGTCAGACTTGCCAGGTCTGGTGTTATTCTCGAATAACCTCATGAACTAGGACACCCAAGAAAAAATCACCTGAAAATGCGACAAGATACAATGAGGCTTTCTTCAGAAGCTCACTAAGCCTCAGCCACCAAGTTGCAGATGCTGCCATGATGCCACCCTGACCTCCCTGGGCAGACGCCCTCACCCATGAGTCCTGGAACCTCCCCTCCCCAGAGCCCTGCCCCACTAGGGACAGACAGACACAGGCTGGGGGTGTGGATCCACCTGCCAGCATCCATGTCCAGTGGAGAAGCAATGACAGAAGCCAGAACTCCCACCTTCTGCTCCCCATAGAGAATTTGGGTCCAGGCTCCCAGAGGGGGAGAAATGTCAGGGGAAGATGCCCAGAGGGCTCTGAACCCCCAACTCCATCAGGACCCAGAGAGAGAAGAGGAAAAAAAGGAAGGACATTTGGAAGTAGGTATTTAGCAAGGAAAAGAAGGCAGGACCATAGGAAAAAGAAAAAGAAGGTGGGGCCAGGCGGTGGCGCACCTTAAGCGCTCACATCACAGTGCATAAGAACCCAGGTTCAATACTGCACCCTCCGATCACAACCTAATCAACGCAACGAGTGCCACCCAAGCACGTTTCACTTCAGACTGTGACCAGAGACTTCAGGTGTGGAATGACAACCCTTCAGCTTCATCACTCGGGGTGAGACCTTTCCTTTCATAGGATTCTCTAATTCCATCTCAGGTGGTTCACTTCCTAACAAAGTCCCCAAACCTAGATATAGTCCAGGTCCCCTGAGACAGAGCCTATGTTCACACGTGTCCATAAACCAGGGCAACCTGAAAGCAGAAGTACACAATAGTCTGCAGTGAGTAACCCCCAACACTTCATCTGCACTATTCCAGCCTTTAGGTCCATGATTGTTCAACAATTTGTTTGGCTTTGTATGTTAACGCTCTTTTCAGCCGCCAGGTTCCAGATGCCAGCATGATGCCGACCAGACTTTCCTGAACAGATGACCCCACCAATATGTCCTGGAGCTCTGCTTCCCCAGAGACCCACCCCTACTAGGGAAAGAGAGAGAGAGACTGGGAGTATGGATCCATCTGTCAACACCGATGTTCAGCGGGGAAGCAATTACAGAAGCCAGACCTTTCACCTTCTGCAACCCACAATGACCTTGGGTCCATACTCCCAGAGGAATAGAGAATAGGAAAGCTATCAGGGGAGGGGATGGGATACGGAGTTCTGGTGGTGGGAATTGTGTGGAGTTGTACCCCTCCTATCCTACAGTTTTGTTAATGTCTCCTTTTTTAAATAAAAAAAAAAGATATACTTATTTGAGAGAGAGAGAGAGGAGCCAAGTTTCACTAGCAGTCTCAGGGATTGAACTCAGGACCTTGTGATCCTTTTGGGGGGCTGATCTCCCCTCACACTTATGTTGAGCCATGCTCAGGTGAAGACTTAGAACTGTGTGCAGATACCCCACCACTGCCGCCTGTTATCTCCTCCTCAATGGGATTCTTTTCATTTTAATTAATTAATTAATTAGTTACCTTTATTTGATAGGACAGGGAGGGCGAGATAGAGATGGAGAGAATGGGGGCTAGGCAGTGATACACCTAGTTAAGCTCACATAGTACAAAGCTCAAGGATCCAGGTTTGACCCCCAGCTCCTGCCTGCAGGGGGGAAGCTTCACGAGTGGTGAAGCAGGTCTGCAGGCGTCTATGTCTCTCTCCCTTTCTCTCCCCCTCTCCTCTTGCTGGGCTAGTGTGGGGGTGCCTCTTCCTGGGCGCGTACTCTCTGGGTTGGAGAGAACTCGACCAGAGCCAGCCTGGGCTGCTACTCACTCAGTGACTCGAGGGAGATGACTCAGGAACAGACTTGTGGTGGAGAGCCAATTCAATTCTTTACTGATCAGAGAGCCAAGGCTTTTAAAGGGCAGACCCAAAAGTGGCAAGTCAGAAACGGAAATGGCTAGGAAAGGGGTGGAGAAAGGCAAAAGGGCAGGAAAAGTAGGAACTTCCTTAGCAACTGTTGCCAGGTTTTTAACTGGTGGGATTAATAATACCCTGCAGGCAGGGAGGCTCTTGAGGATAGAAAGTAGATCAAAGCAATGGAAAGGGTGGGGATCTTTCAGGCAAAACTATGATTATGTAGATAATAAGTCTGATAAGATGAGGGGATGGATGTCCCCTCAAGTCAAGCCCTGCCAAGCTCAACCACATCCTCACAATTTCCTGACATCCTCTCTCACTTTTTCAATCCTATTCAATATAATGGGAAAAATCGCTGTCAGTTGCAGTGAATTTGTAGTTCTGGCACTGAGCCCCAGAGATAACCCTAGAGGCAAGAGAGAAAGAGAGAGAGACCTGCAGACCTATTTCATGGCTTGTGAAGCTTCCCCCCTGCAGGTGGGGAGTGGGGGCTTGAACCTAGGTCCTTGGGCATAGTAATATGTGCGATTAACTGGGTGCTCGACTGCCTGGCCCTTTATAGTTCATTTATTTATTTATTTTCCCTTTTGTTGCCCTTGTTGTTGTTTATTGTTGTAGTAGTTATTGTTGTTGTTGGATAGGACAGAGAGAAATGGAGAGAGGAGGGGAAGACAGAAGGGGAGAGAGAAAGATAGACACCTGCAGACCTGCTTCACTGCTTGTGAAACAACTCCCTTGCAGGTGGGGAGCCGGGGGCTGGAACCAGGGATCAATCCTTATGCTGGTCCTTGCGCTTCATGCCATGTGCACTTAACCCGCTGCGCTACCGCTCAACTCCCTATAGTTTATTTTTATTGGCCTGGCATTGGTTTACAATATTACTAGTTTTTTTTTTTTTTTTTTTTAAGGAAAGCTTCACATCTCCTTGGGAGAAGCACTGCAGTTCTCAGTGGAGGGGATGAGGACACAGACCCCTGATGGTGGGAACAGTGTGGAATTATACCCCTGTTGTCTCATCACTCTGTAAATCAGTATTACATCACTAACTAAAAAATTAAGAACTAAAGAAAGAAAGAAAGAAAGAAAGAAAGAAAGAAAGAAAGAAAGAAAGAAAGAGAGAGAGAAAGAAAGAGCCCCGGGTGGTGTGTAGGGAGTGCTCTGGAGAGGCCTCGGGTCTGGGAGGGTGGCAGTTAGAGCTCATGGCAGGTGCAGGGGCCAATGTGGGGGGAGCAGGCTGGGTGAGGCTGGGATTATCTGCCCCTACCTCCTCAGAAATCCCTTCATCCAGAGGGAACTTCAGAAATCCCTGAGGCAATGACATTTGCTCTCTGTTTCCTTTCCTCTATATCTCCCTCCCTCTCTTCCCCCTTTTTCTTCCTCTCTCCCTCCCTCTTCCTCCCTCCCTCTCTCTTCCTCTTTCTTCTGTCCCTTGTGACATCTTCATTGGTGACTAACAGGATTAGCTGGCTCACAGCCCTACCCCCACTGGGGGTGGACCACAGACAGGCGCCAGGGTGGCACTGCCCTGGCCACCCAGCCCTGACCCACACCAGGCTCTGGACCCCAGGGTGGGGGGGACGACAGCCTGAAACCCCGGACTAGCCAATGAGAGGACCGCAAATGGAATTACCCCCATCCCCACCCCGTGCTCCCTGGCCAGGCTGCTTCACCCCACCCCACCCTGGGTTTTCTGAGACCCCAGAGACAGCTCTCCATCTGGGCTGTCCAGGCTCAAAGCCTGGTGCCACATGAGAAGTGCCACAGCAGGAGGAGAAGATCAGGAGCCCTGGTCTCTCCCCGCCTCTGTCTTTCTGACTGGAATCTCTCAGGAGCAGTGAAATCACATGTGTGAGAGGTCCTGGCTCGAGAGAATAAAAATAAATAAATAAATAGGGGCAGGGCGGGGGTAGGTAGCATAATGGTTATGCAAGGAGGCTCTCCTGCCTGAGGCTCCAAAGTCTCAGGTTCAATTCCCTGCAACACCATAAGCCAGAGCTGAGCAGGGCTTTGGAGAGAGAGAGAGAGAGAGAGAGGAATAGGGGCTGGGAGACAGCTCACCTGGTAAAAGATGCACTTGGACACTTCACCGTGCATGAGGACCCAAGTTCGAGTATCCGACAACCACACTGGAGCATCATGCCAAGGGGGCGTCCATGAGCAGCGCGTCAATGTTGTTCTGTTTCCGTCTCCTCTTTCTCTGTCTCTCATCCTCCACTTGAAAAAAATATATATATATCTGAGGGTACAGATCAGGGCACACCCAGCTGAGCACGTGTGACAACAGATAAGGACCCGGGGTCAAGCCCCTGGTGAAGCAGGTCTGCAGGTGTCTCTCTGCCTCTCTCCCTCTCAGTCTCCCCTCCCCTCTCAATTTCTCTCTGTCCTATCCAATAAAATAGAAAGGGGGGAAAAAGAGGGAGAAATGGCCTCCAGGAGCAGTGGATTTGTAGTGTAGGCACCGAGCCCCAGCGGTAACCCTGGAGGCAGAAGTTTAAAAAGCATTTTTTAAAAAATTTTGTCTTCCATGAGTGGTGAAATCAACTTGAAGCACCAGCCAAAACCCTGCTGACAAAAATCAATCAACATTCAATGAACCAATTAATCAATCTATTGGGTTTTGTTTGTTTGTTTGTTTTTGCCTCCAGGGTAATCGTTAGGGCTTGGTGCCTGCACTACGAATCCACAGGTCTGGGAGGCCATTTTTCCCATTTTGTTGTCCTTGTTGTAGTTGTTATTGTTGTTATTGATGTCATCGTCGTTGTTGGATAGGATAGAGAGAAATGGAGAGAGGAGGGGTAGACAGACAGGAAGAGAAAGACAGACACCTGCAGACCTGCTTCACCGCCTGGGAAGCGACTCCCCTGCAGGTGGGGAGCCGGGGGCTCAAACCGGGATCTTTATGCTGGTCCTTGTGCTTTGGGTCATGTGCGCTTAACCCGCTGCGCTACAGCCCAGCCCCCCATCTATGGGCTTTTAGGAAGTTACTTTCTTGGGAGAAAAATATTGAAAGCAGGAAAGACTGTGTGTGTGTATTTGTGTGTGTGTGTGTGTGTGTGTGTGTGTGTGTCTGTCTGTCTGTCTGTCTGTCTTGAGGTGACACTGTCCCCATGTCACACAGGGGGCCACGACCTTGGGCTTCCAGCTGGTGAGCTGCCCACTGAATGGACCCTTTCCTGGGGCCTGGTAGGCCCCCGCCCAATGCTGTGTCGTGGGGCTGCCCCCGCCTTCTTTTGTTTCAATGTTTGCCTTTATGTTATTAGGTAAAGACCGAGAGAAATTGAGAGTGGAAGGGGAGAGAGAGAGAGAGAGAGAGAGAGAGAGAGAGAGAGAGACCTGCAGCCCTGCTCCAGTGATTGGGAAACTTCCCCCCTGCAGGTGGGGAGCAGGGCTCGAACCCAGGCTGCACCACCGCCTGGCGGAAATGATTCTCTTAATGTTTGGTTTTGAGCAGTGGATGTCCATGGACGCTTTCCTCGGGTCTTGGGGCTGTCTGTGTCCTTCCTGCCCTTTCTACTGTGTCTGCTCTGAGTGCTCCTGTCCGTGCATCCACTCGCGCATGGACACACGGACGTTGTGCTTGTAAGCATGTGTCTGTCCTGCACGCAGCTGTGATGATCTCTGCTTCCTTGTTTACTGCTGTTGCTGTTGTCTTGCAGCCATCACTGGGTCTTGGTGCCTGCTCAGTCTCCACTGTTCCCAGCGTCATCTCTCTCACTCTCCCTCCCTCCCTCTCTCTCTCTCTTCTCTTTCTTCTTTCTCTTTTTCTCTTTCATCTTTCCTTCCTTCCCCCTCCTCCCTCCTTCCTTCCTCTTGTTCTCTTCTTCTCTCTCTCCTCTTTTTCTCCCCCTTTTCCTCCTTTCTTTCTTTCTCTCCTCGTTCTTTTCCTCTTCTTTCTTTCTCTTCTATCTCTCCTTTATTTCTTTCTCTCTCTTTCTCCCTCTCTAATCTTTCTTCTTTCTTCCTTTTTTCTCCTCTTACTCTTTCTCCCCCCTCCTCTCTTTCTCTCTCCCTTCTCTCTCTCTCTCTCTCTTCCTTTTTCTTCTAATAGAGAAGGGGAGAAAGACACATGCAGCCCTGCTCCGTTGCTGGTGATGCTTCCCCCTGCAGGTGGGAATGAGAGCTTGAACCCAGGTCCTCACTCATGCCAGTGGGTCAGCTGTACAGGGGGCACCCCTGCCCGGTCCCTGTGTAAAGGTTCTTTTTGGCGGACACTGGAGAGCACGGCCAGGCTCAGAGACTTCAGCCTGTGGAACATACCCACCCTTTGAGGCCACCAAGGTCCTGATGGTCACACATCAGGTCAGGTCACAGTGATTCTAAGATGGACCAATCTATAACCCTCACCCAATAACTCGGACTTACCTCCTATTATTCTTCACTGGCAAACACCGTCTACTCTCCCATCTATTAAGGTCAAATGGAGAGACCCACTTGATAAAATTTGGAAAGGGCCTGACCCTCTATTGACCATGGGAAGAGGTTTTGCATGCATTTTCCCTCATAATTACTCTAAACCTGTCTGGATTCCTACCTGCCATGTCCGACAATACCTTCATGATGGCACTGTTATCCCTGAAGAACAAGAAATACAAGAGGACTAGCCGCAGGATACATCCCAGGATCCATAATATGGCATGGCAGAACCTACAAAAGTTGGCTCACAGAGCCCTCTCTCCTACCCCTTCCCTGAATGTCTTATGTTATGACTGGCCAGTTGTGTTTTGTGAGTGAGTGTGTTGAATGACCAAAAATTTTTGTATGACCCATCTGCTCAGAGTACTCTAAATGTTAAAACCATTGTCACTAACATGCGTTAACTCTCTAAGTAACCTGAGTCTGTTTATAGTCCAAAATCAATTATAGTAAACCTCTAACTTGTTACAAGTTTTATTTTTTTTCACAAGTAAGTGAGTACAGCTATCAAGCCTTCATATGAGGAATCATCTGTTCATATGGTAAGGTATTAAACTGTAAGAAGTTCCTCCATATCCAACCTATGTGAATTAACAACATTCACATATTCTTGTACACTTAACTGGTGTATCTTGTCTTGCCACCATAGGTCTGCCTTTGTCAGCCAACAATTTAAAGATGTTTCCCTTTATAACATCACCCATGCCACGGACATCCTTTACTAACCCCAAAGACAAATGGCTGTTCCCCTGGACATCACATCCACTGACTGCTTCCCTCAGACTTAAGATATGATCCCACCTCTTCATACCAATGGATACATTCCCCCTTCCTTACCTGTCTACCCTTAGTTGTGGGACCCTAGCTTGTTTTACTTCTTCTGCTCACAATAGGTCCTATAATTCTTTTTTTTTCAACATTTTAATTTATTTATTAATGAGAAAGAGAGGAGGAAAGAGAAAGAACCAGATATCTTTCTGGTACATGTGCTGCCAGGGATCGAACTTGGGACCTCACGCTTGAGAGTCTAACGCCTTATCCACTGCGACACCTCCCAGACCATGGTCCTATAATTCGTAACAAGCTCATGGCCTTTTGCGGCAACAGATTGATGCCATAAAGATGCAACCTATACAAACTCACTATCATAGGCTGGACATGGCATAACACTGAGTTGCTGTGGAGGATTTGCCCCCCTCCATCAGAATGTCCACCATGTAGAGGGCTGGCTAGCCAATGACAGGTAAGAGGAAACTAGCGCTATCCAGTCAACCTAAGACAGGGCACCTGGTACTACTGGGCAAAAATGACCAGGTGTTCCAATGACAGGTAAGACAGAAGGCTGATCCCCAACCTAACACAGGCACAGTCCACCCTGCCACAAAACAAAGTCCGCCAAACATCAAAACATGATATAAGACAGGGGGACATGTGGGGAGCCACATGTGCCCTCAAGGTTGCTATTGGCATGGCCATAGAGTTTATGTTAAAAGATAGTTCCTAGGAATCGGGCGGTGGCACAGCGGGTTTAGCACAGGTGACGCTAAGTGCAACAACTGGCTTGAGGATCCCAGTTTGAGCCCCCGGCTCCTACCTGCAGGGGAATCACTTCACGGGCAGTGAAGCAGGTCTACAGGTGTCTTTCTCTCCCCCTGTCTTCCCCTCCTCTCTCCATTTCTCTCTGTTCTATCCAACGACCACAATATCAGTAATAACAACAATATAATTACAACAATAAAACAACTAGGGCAACAAAAGGCAAGATACAAAAAAAAAAGGGATAAGATAGTTCCCGCTTCCCTACACCTTAGAGTTGTTGTTAAAAGATAAGTTCTTTTTCCCCATGAATATATAATAATAAATGAATAGGAAAGATATGTCCCCCAATACTCAGTTGGCTAAGGCATCAAACCTCTTTTTCTATAAAGCATTCAAATCAGATGCCCTGCTAACCATGAGAAGCAGATTGTGTTTCTTCCACAGGAATTCCAAAAAAAAACCAAAACAAAACATCTGGATCCCTGCACACCCTGACATCACCCACTAGATGGCAAGACTATAGTGGCACACCCCCCTGAAACCCTAGATGTCACCTCACGCGATCTGAAGAACCTGATTCACAGACTCCAAGGACAGAACTTTTTTACTGCCTGTCTGCCTTTCCTGCTTCTGCTGTGCCTGTCACCTTTTGGCGGTTCCAGCTCACAATCTACAGAAAAGTGGAATTCCAGAGGCTGACCTTCCTCATGCAGCGTTTCATCCCCTGCCATTTCTCCCCCTAGTCACCTACTTTGGACTGAGACTTCTATTGGACTTGCTGGTATACCCTTTGGACACTTTAGACAATTTTACAGCAGCTTCCTTCCCTTCACGTTGCTGGTTATTCATAGACTGACCCTGAGTAGTTCATAGACTTTACACAATGTTGCCCTGGGCATTAGATAAAAGGAAAGGGGGAGATGCTGGGAAATTGTGCCGATGCAGTCACATCTGCCATGTTGTCCCCTCAGGCTACTGCTAGTTCCCTCGAGAGTTGGGACATTCTCGGAGTGCCTGTTCAGCCATGTTGTGCCCTCAGGGCATTGTCTATATCCCCCCCATATTTGGAGTGCTTTGGTCACTCCTCCCCCCTCCCATTCTCACGAGAGTTATTATCCTATCCTGGAGTGCTATGGTTACTCCTCCCCCTTCCCATTCTCATGAAAGCTGCTCCTACAAAAGCCCTTCTTCTTCCGCACCTTGCTCTCTTGCCAGTGTTCAGACGCAAGAAAGTTTACTGCGTGAGGCGGCCATTTTCGCTACCTTCACGTGGCCCAACCTGCCTCTCTAGCACCCAACTCTGAGGTGCCAGCGCAAATAAAGATTTGTGTTTCCTCTTCGCTCCGGACCTCCTCTCTCTCTTCTCCGCGGCCCGCACACAACAACAGGAGAGAAAGACAGACACCTGCAGACCTGCTTCACCGCCTGTGAAGCAACTCCCTTGCAGGTGGGGAGCCGGGGGCTCGAACCAGGATCCTTAAGCCGGTCCTTGTGCTTTGCACCACCTGTGCTTAACCTGCTATGCTACCGCCTGACTCCCTCTCTCTCCTTTTTTAATTGGACACTACAGAGGGACATTGAGAGACATTAACATTGAGAAAGAAATGGAGACAGAGAGGGAGAGAGAGAAACACCTGCAGACCTGTTTCGTCACGGGGAGCCAGGGGCTTGAACCTGGATCCTTATGTGGGTCCATGTGCTTCATACATGTGCTTCATCCTTGTGCACTTGACCAGGTGCACCACTACCTGGCCCCTTCTTTCTTTCTTTCTTTCTTTCTTTCTTTCTTTCTTTCTTACCTCCGGGGTTATTGCTGGGGCATGGTGCCTGCACCATAAATCCACTGCTCCTGGAGGCCATTTTTTCCCTTCTGTTGCCCATGTTGTTTTATTGTTGTTATGGTTATTATTGTTGTTTCATAGGACAGAGAGAAATAGAGAGAGGAAGGGAAGACACCTGCAGACCTGCTTCACTGCCTCCCCTGCAGGTGGGGAGGTGACTCCCCTGCAGGTGGGGAGCTGGGGGCTTGAGCTGGGATCCCTGCGCTGGTCCTTGCCACCTTGCCATGTGTGCTTAACCCTCTGCTACTGCCCGACTCCCTGCTTCTTTTTTTCTAGCCGGGGCAGCCCAGGCTCCCAAGGGGCATCTATCTGTTCAGGTCTCCTCCCCAGGGTCTGGTGGGAAGGTAGAGGTGAGCTCGGGGACTGGGCTGTGCATCTGCTGTCAGTCTTCTCTGCTGTGGTCACACTAGGGGACCCCGTCCTGTGCCCTGTGCTGCAGGTGATGCCTCCATGGCCTGTCCTTGAGACGTCCTCCTGCCTCACCTCCCCATGCTCAGCAGAGGCCGTCCCCAGCTATCCCCTGCGCTCCCCTCACTGCTGGAACCCTGAGCCCGGCTGTCCCCAGGAGACAAAGTGTGTCCTGAGCTAAGCCTGGATGGTGCACCAGTCGTGCTGCTGGCCACTCGCTTCAGTGACTGATCTGTCCCTCGACACAAAGGGAAGGCTGCCAATGTGTCCGCCTCTGGGCTGGGGGCCTTCGATGGGGTTTGCGGTTAATGGTATTTATATACTTTCCTCGTCTTTGGGAACTACTTCTGCTTGATCCAATTTTCTTTTCTTCCTTTTTCTTTTTTTTTTTAAAACAACTTCTATTTTCTTTTTCTTTTAATATTTATTTATTTATTTATTTATTTATTCCCTTTTGTTGCCCTTGTTGTCTTTTTATTGTTGTTGTAGTTGATGTCGTCGTTGTTGGATAGGACAGAGAGACATGGAGAGAGGAGGGGCAGACAGAGAGGGGGAGAGAAAGACAGACACCTGCAGACCTGCTTCACTGCCTGTGAAGCGACTCCCCTGTAGGTGGGCAGCCGGGGGCTCAAACCGGGATCCTTCTGCCTCAGGTCATTGCACTTTGCGTCACCTGCGCTTAACCGATCTTTCTAGTCCTAGTCT
This sequence comes from Erinaceus europaeus, assembly GCF_950295315.1. Lineage (NCBI taxonomy): Eukaryota > Metazoa > Chordata > Mammalia > Eulipotyphla > Erinaceidae > Erinaceus > Erinaceus europaeus. Next base: position 26,690 of record NW_026648239.1, on the reverse strand, counting down.
CATCTCTGACACCATCTTCCTAGACAATACTTTCAGCCCACCTGCATATTAGCTGACGGGCTCAGGTAAAAATTATTAAAGGTCATGGGTTTCTTGGAACATACCTAAAATAAACTTCCTACCTTCTTCCCACATGAAGACCCCTCATCTCATCTGCTCTATTCCTACCTTTGGGTTCCTGTTTAACACAATTTGTGCTGCTTTATATTTTACTACATTTCAGCCACCAAGTTGCAGATGCTGCCATGATACCATCATGACCTCCTTGGCAGACGCCCTCACCCATGTGTCCTGGAGCCTCCCCTCCCCAGAGCCCTGCCCCACTAGGGACAGACAGACACAGGCTGGGGGTGTGGGTCCACCTGCCAACACCCATGTCCAGCGGAGAAGCAGTTACAGAAGCCACAACTCCCACCTTTGTTGTTTTCGCCGGGCTGGCTTCACGGGCAGGTAACAGATGACCAGGGACTCATGGTTGAGCTGTAGGCAGTATCTCTTTATTCATGCAGGACGCAGCACAATCTAAGCCGAGCTAAGCTAAACTACTACAAACAATCTTGTCCTTATAAATATACTAGCCCAGTAGGATGGGAACAGGATGCGACGCACAGAGAGGGTGGAGAGAAAAGTGACTGGTGAAAATCAGGGTATGACAAGGAGAGGGTCAGGGTGTGACAAGGAGAGGGGGCGGAGCAGGTGAGAATTCTACCACTAAACCACCAATGCCCTGGAGAGAGGGTGGTGTTTGTTAATAGCGGTTATGTAAATAGAATGAAGTGGCTATGTAAATAGAATGCAGGGGGGATTAAACCAAATGAAACAGAAGGGGTTTTTAAAGCATACCAACACACCTTCTGCTCCCCGTAAAGAACTTGGGTCCAGGCTCTCAGAAGGATAAAGAATAAGGAAGCTTCCAATAGAGGGGGTGGAACACAGAACTCTGGTGGTGGGAATTGTACCCCTGCTATCTAACAATCCTGTTGATCATTATTAAATCACTAATAAAAAAAAAAGAAAGAGGGGGTAGATAGCATAATGGTTATGAAAAGAGACTCTCATGCCTGAGGCTCCAAAGTCCCAGGTTCAATCCCCTGCACCACCATAAGCTAGAGCTGAGCAGGGCTCTGGTTTAAAAAGAAAAGAAATAAAGAAGTATCCCAATTCCCCCTTTTTTCTTATTTCCTGCGTTGAACTTGGTTGTGAGCATCTATTTTGTGACCAGAACATCACACTTATGGAAGGGAAAGAAAGAAAGACAGAAAGAAAGAAAGAAAGAAAGAAAGAAAGAAAGAAAGAAAGAAAGCCAATTGACCATCTGAAGAAGATCCAGCAGAAGATGGGAGAATCCTGATTCCATGATGCCGACTTTTAAGTAGAGAAGAATAGGTGTCTTTGCTGTTTACACGGCTGGTTGAGGCATTCATTCCTAACCACTGCCTTCAGAGGCTGCTAAGAATCTTCCAGACACAGTGAAAAGTATGAAGCAGCCAGGGCCAGACAAAACTGGGTTCAAACACCAGAGGCTCTAATTAGATCCAGGAGCCAGGGTACCTGATATAGGCTTTCTGAGTCTGGAGAGAGAGGGGGGGGGGAGAAGAGAGAAGAGAAAAGAGAAAAGAGAGGAGAGAGAGAAGAGAGAGAGAGAAGAGAGAAAAGGAGGAGGAGGAGGAAGAGAAAAAGAAAAATAAGAAATAAGAGGAGAAAAAAGAAGGATGAGAAGGAGGAGGAAAAAAGAAGAAGATGAAGAGAAAGGAGGAGGAGGAGGAAGAAGAGGAAGTGGAGGGAGAGGAGGAGACACTCTATAACAGTGATGTAGGGCTGGAAATACATACTTAATTATTCAGGTGTGCATACCACAATCTTTATTTATGTGTTTATTACTAAACATTATTTATGAGTCACAAGGTTGTGAGATGACAGGGTCTCAGTGCATAGCACGTCCACCTCCACAGTCCTGTGTCCCCACCCTGCACCTTCCAGAGAAGCCACCAGAATCCTCACAGCCTCACAGTTTGCTTGCCTTTTTAATTTTGTTTTGTTGCCTTTTTTTTTGTTTGTTTTGTTTCTTTTGTTTTGCAAGTTTTGAATCAGTTCTCTGGATTCCACATAGGAGTGAGACCATCTGGTCTTTGTTATTCATCTCTTATTTCACTAAGCATCATCACCTCCAGTTCCATTCATTTTGTCCCAAAGGATACAGCACTCTCTTTTTGATGGCAGAGTAGTATTCCATGGAGTGCTGAGCTCACTACTTCCTCAGCCAGTCACCTGCTGCTGGGCATTTAGGCCACGTCCACTCTTCGGCTAGCACACAGATGTGACTGAGCATCCTCTACATGGTTCATTCACGCTTAAGACAACAAGTGCTGACCCGGCAGGCTGAGCTCTAACCACTGAGCTCCCTCCCAGCCCACATCTGCTGTGCACTGGCCTCTGACCTCCACATTTTTCTCACCCACATCCCCAACCAGAAAGAGAAGGCCACCCACCGGAGAGGCAATCCGTATCCGGGAGACTGTGCTCGAACCTGGGGTCTCCCCTGCACTGTGTCCTCCAGCTGTCCGGGTGAGCTGTGGGGCCGGCCCAGCGTCCAGTTCACTTCTGGGGGATGGGAATTGGGGCAGGTCCTGTGGGTGGACAGAATGGAGACAGAAAGTTCCAGGTGGGGGGCGGGTTGACCGCAGGACCCAGCAATTCTTGCCGTCTGTCCCCAGACCCCAAAGATGGGGGGGGTGGCTGCTGCTCTCTCTTTCTCTTCAAATCCTAAGTAAATGGACTGTTTCGGGGAGAGCCGAGGGTGTGGGACCCAACCCCCCTCAAACCAAGATTCCTCCTTTTATTGTCACACATGGGGCCTGATGTCTGCATGGCTCTAGTTCCTGTGGCCTTTTTTTCCCTTCTTCCTTCTCTCCATCCCTCCTTCCTGCCTTCCTTTCTCCCTCCCTCTCTCTTCCTTCCATTTTCCTTTCTTTCTTTCTTTCTTTCTTTCTTTCTTTCTTTCTTTCTTTCTTTCTCTCTCTTTCTCTCTCTCTCTTTCTCTCTCTCTTTCTTTCTCTCTCTCTCTTTCTTTCTCTCTCTCTTTCTTTCTTTCTCTCTCTCTTTCTTGCTTTCTCTCTCTCTCTCTCCCTTCCTTCCTTCCTTCCTTCCTTCCTTCCTTCCTTCTCTCTTTCTCTAACATGAAAACTAAAAATACAGGAAGAGAGAGGGATAAGAGAGAGAGCCGACTGCTCCACCCATGAAGCTTCTCTCTCCCTCTCTATCTCCTTCTCCTCTCTCAGTTTCTCTCTGTCTTATCAAATAAATGAAAAGGAAAGGAAAGGAAAAGAAAGGAAAGACAGTGGGGGGGGGGCGGAGAGAAAATGGCCACCAGGAACAGTGGGTTCGTTGTACTGGTACCAAGCCCCAGCAATAAGCAAAAAAAAAGCCATTGCAAGAGGTTTGGGCAGTGGTGCGCCCAGCTGCGCCCACACGTCACAGGGCACAAGGACCTGAGCTCAAGCCCCAGTTCCTCACCTGCAGGGGGGAAGCGTCATGGGTGGTGGAGCAGGGCTGCTGATGCTTCTCTTTCTCCCTCTCTGTCTCCCCCTCTCAATTTCTCTCTGTCCAATTGAGAAAAAAAAAGTTGGTCAGGCAGTGGTGCCTCCGATGGAGCACACATGTCACCAAGTGCAAGGACCCAGGTTCAAGCCCCTACAGGTCTGCAGGAGTCTCTCTGCCTCATTCCCTCTCTCTTTTTAAAATCTTAATTTAGTTATTACATAGAGACAGAGAGAAGTTGAGAGAGGGTGGAAGAGAGACAGAGAGAGAGACAGAGACAGAGAGACACCTGCAGCCCTGCTCCACCACTCATGAAGCTTCCCCTGTGCAGGTGGGGAACTGAGGCTTGAACCCGGGTCCTTGCTCACTATAAAATGTGCACTCTACTGGGTGGTGTACCACGGCCTGACCCCTTGTCTCACTCCTTCTCTGTCTCCCCAGTTTCTCTCTGTCCTGTCCAATGAAAGAGAAAGAAAAGAAAAAATCAGAAGAAGAAAGGAAGGGACAGGAGCCCACAGGTAGCAGGAAGGGCGCCTTCTCCCAGGTGCCGGCTTGTCCACGCCACAACCGGGAGCGTCCAGCCACCAGGGCCATGGGGACACACACGCCTGCTGTGGAAGCCCCAGCCCTGCCCCCCTGGTATTTTCCTGTGGCTCCCCATGGCAGCACAGCACCCACTCCCCAGCCCCCTCTCTCCTCAGGGCTCTGGTGTTGGCAGCCGGGAAAGGCCAGCCCTGCACAGATAACAGCAGTGCTGGGGACTCTGTCCCTCCACAGTCCCATCCCGGTCACGCCGTGAAAGAGGCATCTGCTGAGAACATTCCGGAGTGCCCCTGGAAAACCCTGATGCTGGGTGTGTGGGGTCCATATTGGGAAGACAGCAATCTCTAGTTGATTCTCTCAAACAACCATCAGCGGAAAGAATGCCCGGCCAGGAGTCTTCACCACCACATGTTGGAGGGAGTCAACTGTCAAGTCCCAGGCCATCAGGCAGACTCCCCAAGGCAGGAAGATGGCCCCAGGACACCACTTGTTGATGGTGCAGAGCCGTGGTGGTGATGAGGAGGGTGGTGCTGTAAGGATCACAGTGGTGTTCTTGGGGGTGGTAGCTATGGTCCTGGTGGTGGGGGTGTTGTTGGTAATGGTGGTGATGGTGGTGATGATAGTGGTGACAGTGGGGGGGTGGAGGTGATGGTGGTGGTGGTGGTGGTGATAGTGGTGGTCATGATGGTAGTGATGGTGGTGGTTACAATGATGATGGTGGTGGAGGTGATGGTTGAGGTGATGATGGTGAAGGTGGTGGTTATGATGGTGGTGGTGGTGGTGATGATGGTGGTGGTTATGATGGTGATGGTGGTGATGGTGATGATGGTGGTGGTGGTGGTGATGGTGATGGTGGTGGTGGTGATGATGGTGGTGGAGGTGATGGTGGTGGTTATGATGGTGATGGTAGTGGAGGTGATGATGGTGGAGGTGATGGTGGAGGTGATGGTGGTGGTGAAGGTGATGGTGATGATGGTGGTGGAGGTGATGATGGTGGTTATGATGGTGATGGTGATGATGGTGGTGGTGGTGATGGTGGTGGTGGTGGTGGTGGTGGTGGTGATGGTGGTGGTGGTGGTGATGGTGGTGGTGGTGATGATGGTGGTGGAGGTGATGGTGGTGGTTATGATGGTGATGGTGGTGGAGGTGATGATAGTGGAGGTGATGATGGTGGTGATGGTGATGGTGGTGGTGGTGGTGATGATGGTGGTGGAGGTGATGGTGGTGGTTATGATGGTGATGGTGGTGGAGGTGATGATGGTGGAGGTGATGGTGGTGAAGGTGATGGTGATGATGGTGGTGGAGGTGATGATGGTGGTGGTGATGGTGATGGTGATGATGGTGGAGGTGATGGTGGAGGTGATGGTGGTGAAGGTGATGGTGATGGTGGTGGTAGAGGTGATGATGGTGGTGATGATGGTGATGGTGGTGGTGATGGTGGTGATTATGACGGTGGTGGTGATGATGGCGGCAATAGTAGTATTGATGATGGTAGTGGTGATGATGATGATGGTAGAGATGATGATGGTGGCAATGGTGATGGTGCATTTGGTGTTGATGCTGGAGTTGGTGATGGTAATAACTGGTGTTTGTGGTGGTGATGATGGAAGAAGTGGTAATAGTAATGATGGGATCTGATGGTGATGTTGCAGTGGGTGATAATATGGTGGTGGTGATGATGGTGTTGGTAATGGTAACTGGTATTTGTGGTGGTCATAATGATGATGATGGAATTCGAGAGACAGGGATAGAGAAGAGGAGGAGAGAGAGGAAGAAGAGAGAGGAGGCAGGGGTCTCTGGGATTGGCCTGGCACCCTCCATGGGGTGTGTGTGGACTGGGGGGCAATGATGGCGGCTTTCCTTGCAGATTGGGGCGTTGGGGCTGTGTGAGCCCTGGAGCAGCAGGACCCCATCGGAGCCCCTCAGCAATCCTGAGAGCTGGAGCTGGGAAACAGGCTATTCCCCTGTGTGCCCAACTTCCTGTTCTCTCTCTCTCTCTCCTCTTTTCTTTCTCTCCCTCTCTTTTTTGCCTCTCTCCCTATCTCCCTCCCCTCTTTCCCTTTCTCCCTCCCTTTCTGTCTCCCCTCTCTTCCTCTCTCATTCTCTCTTTCTTCCTTTCCCTCTCTTTCTCTCTCCCCTCTCTCTTTCCCTCCCTCCCTCTCCCCTTCTCTCTTCCTCTCCTCTTGTCTTTCTCTTCCCCCCCTGTTCCCTCTCTCTCTCCCTCTTCCTCTTCTCCCCTCTCTTTCTCTTCTCCCTCCTCTTCTCTCTCCCTCCTCTCTTCCTGCCTCTTTCTCTCTCTTTCTCTCCCTTTCTCTTTTCCCTCTCCTCCTCCTCTCTCTCTCCCTTTCTCCCTCCTCTCTTCCTCCCTCTCATCCTCTCTTCCTCCCCTCTCCCTCTTTCTCTCCCCCTTTCTGTCTTCCTTCTCCTCCTCCTCCTCTCTCTCTCTCTTTCCCTTTCTCTCTCCCTCCTCATTCTCATTCTCTCTCTCCCTCCCTCTCTCATTGTCCCCAGCCTCTGTCCACCCTCCACCCTCGCAGGAAGTGCCCTGGAGGCCGGGGCTGGGGTCACAGCTCCGCAGCACCTCCTTCCTGTCGCCCTGATTAGCCTCCCCCACCCCAAAGGGTTAATCAGCACCCCCCCCCCCCCCCGGGTGGGAACCCCTTGCCCTGATGGGACACACGTGCGGTTTATCGGCCTCTCTGGCTTTCTCGCTCAGCTGCGGGGATCTGCAGAGATCGCTGGGGTAATGCTATCCGGAAGAAGCTGATGAGACGCAGATGTGACCAGCCTCTGAAACCTGCGGTTTGCTAAGTGGTTTGCTGCCTTGACGGCCTTAGCCGGCGGGCGGCCTCGGGTCCGAGGGTCTGTTTTCAAGGGAAAGGCTAGAGGGAGGGAGGAAGTGGCTGCAGAAGCCTTTTCTTTTCTATAATCAGGAAGCCGGCAGGGTGAGGGGGCGGTGATGGGGGCTGGGGAGCATCCCGGACCCCTGGGCGCCACCCTGCCGACGGGGGCACCCCAGGGTCCGGGGCTGAGTCCAGGAGGACCTGGAACTGAGTGCCTTTCCAGCCTGGGTGCTCAGCGCGTGATCCCCAGGCCCACCTCCCCTCCGTCCCTTCTCTAATCCTTCTTTCCCTGTCTTTCCTTCCTTCCCTCTCTTTACTTCTTTCCCTCTGTCTTTCTTCCCTTCCCTTCTTTCTCTCCTAACTTCTCTCCTATCTTCCCTCCTTCCTGCTGTCTTTCTTCTTCCCTCCCCTCCCTGCCCCCTTCTTTCTCTCCTAACTTCATTCCTTCTCTTTCTCTATCCCTCTGTCCCTCCTATTTCCATCCCTCTCTCCTCTCTTCCCACCTTGTCTCTCCCCCCCAGACCAGAATGACCCTCAGCCCCCACGGATAGACAAAAGGACAGAGTGAGGGGTGGAGGGGCAGAGAGAGATGGGTGTCTCTGAGATCTGAGGCAGAGCCATTGAGATGAAGCCTGGAGGTGGCCAGGAGGGACAAGGGACGGAGTCAGACCAGGAGCAGGGGCAGGAGTTCAGGCGGGTTCTGAATCCATAGACCAGCAGGGTTTGGGGTTGTGATACCTGGTGAAGGGGAAGGTTGTTTTTGTTGGGTTTTTTTTTTTTGGGGGGGGTCTGTGCAGCAGAAGGTGGGTATCTGGGCTCTGAACGAGTCCTGTGGCTGTTGTCCCTCCATAAAGACTGCTTTGTAAGCTTCAAGCTCAACTCCGAGGCCCTGGACGGGTCTCATGCAGTCCTCAGGCAGGGTCGGGAGGCCTGGGAACATTCATGGCACACGGGAGATGGTGGGAGGGGCCCAAGGAGGCAGCAGAGGGGAGGAGGACTGCTCCATGACCCCTGTCTGTCCATCCTTCCTCAGTCCACCCCACCACCCCACCCCTGCCCCAGGAAGTTGCTTCTGATCAGAGAGGGAGGGCTAGACAGCAGAGCTTGTTGGGGGAGGGGGGACGGCTTTGTCTCCTGGACCTGCCCCCCACCTGCCCAAGAAGTGTCAAGTAGAGTTCAAGCTCTCAGCACCACCTCAGGCCTCGGGAGAGACAGGGAGAGAGGGAGGGAGACAGAGACGTCACCTTATCACGGCCTCCCCAGGGCTGGGGCTCAGACACAAGCCACACATGGCAGTGAGCTCTCTCTCATCACCTCCACAATTAAAATAAAACTGAAACCTCCCTTTTTATTATGTTGGATGGGGGGGGCAATGCAGACCTATTCCCAGTGCTTGTGAAGCAGCCCCCCTGCAGTGGGGAGGAGGGGGACTTGAACCTGGGCCCTTGTGCTGAGCAATGTGTATGCTTAACCAGGTGCATCACTGCCCAGCCCCTGCAAACTCTCTTTTGTTTTAATTTTTAAATAGTTTAATATGTATTTACTTTGAATAAAGACAGTAAAATTGAGAGGGAAAAGGGTAGACAGAGAGGGTGAAAAAGAGAGACACATGCAGACCTGCTTCACCACTCATGGGCCTCCCCCTTGCAGGTGAGGAGTAGGGACTCGAACCCAGGCCTGTAGCATGTGTACTCTACTAGGTATGCCATCTCCTGGCTTCCAAAACTTTAAAAAATTTATTTATTTTCCCTTTTGTTGCCCTTGTTGTCTTTTTATTGTTGTTGTAGTTATTAATATTGTTGTTATTGATGTCGTCGTTGTTGGCTAGGACAGAGAGACATGGAGAGAGGAGGGGAAGACAAGGAGGGGGAGAGAAAGACAGACACCTGCAGACCTGCTTCACCGCCTGGGAAGCGACTCCCCTGCAGGTGGGGAGCCGGGGGGCTCAAACCGGGATCCTCAAGCAGGTCCTTGTGCTTTGTACCACCTGCGCTTAACCCGCTGCGCTACCGCCGGACTCCCCCCGCCCCCCCCAAAAAAAAAACTTTTTAATGTCAATGACAAGTCAGCACAAACCCAGCCAGAATTTTCTCAGTCCCTTCCCTTCACCTCTGTCTCTTGTCTTTGGATATGGGAGAGGAGTAGGAAGGAGGAGAAGGAAGGAGGGAAGGAAAGAAGGAAAGAAAAAAGAGAGAAAGGAGGGAAAGAGGGAGGAGAAACAAGGAGAAAGAAAGAAAGAAAGAAAGAAAGAAAGAAAGAAAGAAAGAAGGAAAGGGTGGGGTAGACACCATAGTGGTGACGCAAGGAGTCTCTCAGGCCTAAGGTTACAAAATCGCATGTTGAATTCCCTGCACCACTATGGACCAGGGCTGAGTAGCATTCTGGGGGAAAGAGAGAGGGAGAGAGAGAGAGAGAGAGAGAGAAGGAAGGAAGGAGGGAGAGAGGAATGGGAAAGAATGAAAGACAGAAAGAGAAAAGAAGAAAATAAAAAAGGAAGAGAAGAAATGCAAAGAAAAGAAAAAAAGAAAAAATGGTACCCATTTCCAGGTCAGGAGACTGAGCCCAGCCCAGAGAGCTACAGCCTCCTGCTTGGAGCCTTTGTCACCACCGGCAGGGACTGAGCTGGACCCCAAAGCCAAGTGTCACCAAGCCCCGCACCCCAGTCTCAGTTCAGGGTTGGGGACAAGTGTTTGCTCCGGATCAAAAAAACAAATACAAATAAAAACGGAGGAGGTGCTGGCTGGTCTGGTGAGTCTGCCTGCAATTCCTGCTTTGGCAGGAAGGGGACATCCTCCCAGAGCGGGGGGTGCCCTGAGCTGGGGGGGGGGTGCTAATTTTCCCAGAATGTGTAAAGACCCCCCTTTTGAAGGGGCGGTAATGAAGGGGTCCATTAGGGCTTAATGACAGCCCGCGATGTCCCCTGGCCTCGGGCGGCGGGCAGGCGGTGGGAGAGAAGGAGGAGTCTTGACTTCTCTCAGTTCTCTCAATGCCCCAACAAGCTTTCAAAAAAAATGCCAAAAGCCCCCTTGGAGAAGTCAAAAAATGTTAATGAAAAAAAAAAAAACAACAACAACAACTGAGCCCTGGCCTGCCGGGTGCTGGTACTTCAAAGCCTCCGCCCTCGACCGTGCTGGAGACGGCTGGATTCCAAAGTGGTCCTGGTGACAGCCCGCGGGTGACAGCCCGCCCGCCCCGCGGTGACAAAGCTCGATTGGCTACAGCCACTGCCTGGCCAGATCAAAGGCTACCCTATTGTCACACTTCTGTTGCGCGAAGAATTACTTATTGTCCCGGGAGTTTGAAGCCCCCTCCCCCCTCTCTTTCTCCCTCTCCCTCTCTTTCTCCCTCTCCCTCTCTTTCTCCCTCTCCCTCTCCCTCTCTCTTTCTCCCTCTCCCTCTCTTTTTCTCTCTCGCCCTCTCTTTCTCTGTCTCCCTTTCCCTCTCCTTCTATTTCCCCATCTCCCTCTTCCTCTCCCTCTCTTTCTCCATCTCCCTTTCCCTCTCCCTCTTTCACTGTCTCCCTCTCCCTCTCCCTCTCTTTCTCCATCTCTTCTTCTCTCTTTTTCTCTGTCTCTCCCCCCTCCAGTGACACTACAGATCCCCCTGGCTTGGATGCCTTGAGCAAACATAAATAGAGACAGATCAGATCTAGGCGGGCGGACACACACACACACACACACACACACACACACACACACATCTTTACCCTTTTCAGATAAGCGCCTTTGCCAGACTCTTAGGGACACACCTTGTTTGCAGATCAGAAGCTCTGACATTTACCTGGCCCCTGGGGAGGGGTGGCGGTGAGGGTGTTAATTCGCCCCCCCCCCCACACACACACACCCCAGTCCCTTATCTGAGCCGCCTCAGTTTCCCCGGCTTCGGCTTCCGCCTGGGGAGACTTTAGTTCACTCCCTGAGTCCTGACTTAAGTTGGGATTCAGGAAAAAGCTCCTTCTAAGGTGGAAGAAAGAAGCAGAAGTTAATGAGATAAAAGCACATTGACATCTGAGCTGCCTCCCCCTCCTCCCGCCTCCCCTCTCTCTCCTCTCCCCCTACCCCACCCCAGAATCTGTTCTCACTTTCCCTGGCTGGTACCTAGTGGCTGAGGTCAGAAGAACAGCACCCAGGTCTGAGAACAGCACCTAGGTCTGAGCATAGCACCCAGGTCTGAGCACAGCACCCAGGTCTGAGAACAGCACCCAGGTCTGAGAACAGCACCCAGGTCTGAGCGAAGCACCCAGGTCTGAGAACAGCACCCAGGTCTGAGCACAGCACCCAGGTCTGAGCACAGCACCCAGGTCTGAGCACAGCACCCAGGTCTGAGCGAAGCACCCAGGTCTGAGCACAGCACCCAGGTCTAAGCGAAGCACCCAGGTCTGAGAACAGCACCCAGGTCTGAGCACAGCACCCAGGTCTAAGCGAAGCACCCAGGTCTGAGCACAGCACCCAGGTCTGAGCACAGCACCCAGTTTCTTTCTAGAGACTTCCACCTGACAGGGGGGAGGCGGGGAGGCAGCTGAAGGGACAGGGCTGGGGGCAAACTTGTGTCACTTTTCCTCTCTGCTGTGCGGCTCAGCCCAGTCACATAGCCACCCCTCTCTGGGCCTCAGTTTCCCTCTCTGTGAAGTGGGGACAGTCACCCATCCCAAGTGAGGAGAAGGAGGGGGGAGAGGTCAGGGTGCTCCCTCTCCCAGCACCCCAAAGCCAGCAGACTGAGTCCTGAACCCAGAAATGTCACAAGGTCACAGGCAGCCGCCCAGGAAGCTTGAGTTCATTCAGAAGCCGTGTTTGAAGACGATTTGAGGGCCAAGACCCAGAACATGTCCCCCGGTGGGGCTGTGCTTCTGCAAACTCTCCCTGGAGCCCTGTTCCTCCTCCTCCTCCTCTTCTTTCTCCTCCTCCTCCTCCTCTGCCTCCTCTTCTTCCTTCGCCTTCTCCTCCTCCTCTTCCTTCTCCTCCTCTTTTTCTTCTTCCCCTTGCTCCTCTTTCTTCTCCCCCCCCCCAGGTTTGTTTTGGGGGGGTGTATATTTTACTTATTTTTTTTAATGCAGTGCTGGGGTCCCAACCCAGGCTCACCCGCTGAGTATTATCAGAATAAAGTGTCTCCGTGGCATCATGGAGGTGGATTGGAGATTCCAGTGGACGTCAGCTCGCTCACTTGGGGAGGGGGTGCGGGGGAGGGCAATCACTTCACTGACTTTACCACTTGAGTTTTGGGGGCCCCCAATGTCTCTGTCTCCCCGTTCCTCTTGTATGTCTGTTTTTTTTTTTTCCAAAATTCCACTGACCCCAAGAGCTTCAAATTCCCAAAGACATTGCAACAGGCATTCCAGGGTATCCCTCCCATTTGAGGGGTGCCAGCCCAGTTGGGGGCCCCCGCCCCACCCTGGTCCCTGGGAAGGGGGACACCCACTAACAGCAGACCTGCCTGAATCACTCTCTGAGTCTGCCTAAACCCAGCTGAGCAATTATGAATAATTAAATCAATTAGAGACAGTCTAGCGCCGGGGCCTGGGGGTGGGGGCCCATAATATTTTAATAGTACAATCCAGCAGCCCCCCCCCCTTCCAGGAACAAAGGAGGACCACATGCCAGTCCCTGTTGCCTGGTGACCTTCCTCAGAGCTGGCGGCCACCTCCCTGGGCCACACAATGGTCAGAGAAGCCAAGAAAATATTGGGGGGGGCAAGGAATGTCCCCTGAAACGAGTTAATTAAAAAGGGATCAGATGCTGCTGCCTCACTGCAAGTCTGCTGAGTAAATGTCGTGCTGGCAGGGAGACAGGAGACACGGGGACTCAGAAGCCTGTTTGCAAGGGGCTGGGGCGACAGCTCAGTGAGGAAGGCGTCTGCCTGGCTGTCCAGAGAACACTGGACCCTGGGCACAGTGACACTGGCCTGGACATTTGATGTTATTAACCATCCCATAGTCACTCATAGCAACAGGCTCGTGTGTGTGTGTGTATGTGTGTGTGTGTGTGTGTGTGTGTACAGAGAGTACACCTTGTTTGAGTGGTCAGCAGACTCTTGGGCAGAGAGAGTCAACCCTTGATTCTCTTGATTCTCTCTAGGGAAATTAACCCTTGCTTGCTTCACTGTCAAACACACAGCCCAGACTGAACCCTGGCACCACATGTGAGGCTATAGTGGCCCTGGAGAAGCTCCACTACTATCGTGTCTCTCTCTCTCTCTCTTTGAGTGTTTTTGTTTGAATGATTTTCTAAAAATAATAAAAAGAAAGGGGCCAAGTGGTGGTGCACCAAGTTAAGTGCACACAAAGACCCGGGTTCCAGCCTCTGATCCCCACCTGCAGGGGGGAAGCTTCATGAGTGGTGAAGCAGGGCTGCAGATGTCTCTCTGTCTCTCTCTCCCTCTCTCCCTTCCTTTCCCCTCTCAATTTCTCCCTGTCCTATTTAATAAAATAGAGAGAAAAAACAACCTCCAGGAGTGGTGGATTCGTAGTGTCAGCACTGAACCCCGGCCAATAATAACCTTGGTGGCAATTAATTAATTAATTAATTAGGAACCAGAAAAACAGCCAGGAGGCATGGACTCACATGTGCATGAAAGCCCGGCTCTGTGAGAAAGACAAACAAAGCTAATTTCTTTTTTAAACATTTTATTTATTCATTTATTATTAGATAGATTGAGACAGAGTGATATTGAAGGGGAGGGAGAGAGAGAGAAGGAGAGAGACAGAGAGACACACACCTGCAGCCCCTGTTCCACCACTTGTGAAGCTTCCCCCGTGCAGGTGGGGGCTGGGACTTTGAACCTGGGTCCTTGAGTATTGTAGCAGCTTTACTCAACTGGCAGTCGGCAGGCTTGTGGGAAACACAGCACCTATGGCAAAGCTCTTTGCTGAGTTGTGGGGAGAGAGAGAGAGAGGGAGAGGGAGCAGAGCCTCTGCTCTGGACTACAGTGGTGCTAGGAATGGAAGCCAGGGCCTCGGGCATGCTAACCCTGTGCTCTGTTTTGTTTTGTTTAATGTTATTTTCTTTGTTTTCTTGGAGAGAGGGAGAAATCAAGAAGGGAGGGAGAGATAGGGAGGAGAGAGACAGAGAGACACCTGCAGTCCTGCTTCACCTCTAGTGAAGCTTTCCCCCTCCTGCAGGTGGGGAGACAGGAGCTCAAACCCAGGTCCTTGGGTGCGTGATAATGTGTGTGCTCCCACAGGGAGGGTGCCTGCCTTGCTGTGTGCACAGCCCAGGCCCCAGGCCCCAGCGCCACATGTGAGAGTGTTGTAGTGCCAGAGGAAGCCTCTGTGCTGTGTCGTCTCTGTCCACCTCTTTTGATCTGGAGAAATCTGCCTGGAGCTCTGGCAGCCTCTCAGCTCTCTGGTTCTCCTGGGTGACCTCAGGGGGCCTCAGTTTACCCACCTGCATGATGGGTGGCTGGGCTGGGCAGTCTCAGCCATCCAGGTCCTGAGCTGTCCTCATCACCTGCTCAGGCCCAGCCTCTGTCCCTGGAGGTGGGGTGGAGGAGAGGGGAGCACCCCGGCTCTAGCCTGAGCCCCTTCTGATCCGGACATCCCCCCATGCCGCAGAGCCGTGAGCAGGCGATGTTTCCATTTACCCGATTACATCTCCACGTGGCCCGAGGAATCTTCGGCGAGCCCGGCATTTAATGGAATTAGTGGAAACCAGATCGGGGGGCCCTGCAGGCCATCTGCAGATGGGGGGCGGCTTCCTGGGCAGAGAGGGCTTCAAAGTCCCTCCCTCTGGGCCCAAGTCCACCTTCTCAGAGGCCAAGGGTGGACTGGGGAGGGGGACACTAATCAGACTCACATTGGGCCCCACCTGCTGCCAGTGTTGGGGGGAGGGCTGGAGACAGAACTGCCTCCTCTCCAGAAAAAAAAAAAAAAAAAGCCCTGCTCAGCAGCGGAGACCCAGCTCTCTCTGAAAATTAGATAAACTAACATTTACACAGAAGGGGTCTCCCAAGACGTCCACATGCCTGATTTAAGCCTCTTGTAGCCTCCTCTGGGCAGCCAAGGTTCAGAGAAGGTGAGAGGTTTGCCCAGGATCACACAGCAGGACATGGACACCAGCCCAGTGGGCCGGGGGGTTCAGGGTCAGGGCCTGGGTCCCCCACTCCATGACCTGTGGACAGAGGGGCCTGCAGAGGGAGACTGGGACACAGGCTGCTGGGCACCTGGACAGAGTTGGGGAACCTGGACTGGGCAGTAGACCCTCACCATGGGCCCCTTGCAAATACAACGACTTGAATGCTGGATGGGTGGGTGGGTGGATGGATGGATGGGCTGAAATGGATGGATAAATGAGTCGGGATCGATGGATGGATGGAGTAGTGGATGGATAGATGGATGGATGGATAGATGGACAGATGGATGAATGGATGAATGGAAGGATGGATGGATGAGTTCATGGATAGATAGATGAATGGATGGATGGATGGATAGATGAGTTCATGATGGATCGATGAATGGGTGAGTTAGTGGATGGATTATGGATAGATGGATGGATGGATGGATAGATGGACTAGTGGGTGGATGGATGGATGAGTTCATGATGGATGTTGGATGGATGAGTTAGTGGATGGAGAGATAATGGATGAATGGATGATAGATGTTGGATGGATGGATGATGAGTTAATGTATGCATATTGGATGGACAGATGAGTTAGTGGATGAATGAATGGATGGATAGGTAGATGTTGGATGGATGGATGGATGATGAGTTAATGTATGCATGTTGGATGGATGGATGAGTTAGTGGGTGAATGAGTGGATGGATAGGTAGATGTTGGATGGATGGATGATGGGTGGGTAGGATAGATAATTGATTTTGGATGGATGATTGTTGGTGTGCTTCTAGTTCTGCTTCTGGGATCCCTTCTGTTACATTGCTTGACGTTGTGGTCTATTTACATGGTCATTCTGTTACATTGGTTTGGTCTCACTCCCCCTGCCTCCGGGAGATTTTAGTTTAGTCCTTGCTAGTTCTGCGGTTCTTCCTTTTCCCTGCCCCTTATCCGACATACTTCCTTGGTTCTGGACTCTGAAGCGGGAGGAGAGAGATGGAGGAGCACATTGTGTGGTGATTAGGCTGTTGGACTGCTTGCCCGCTCGTGAATAAAGATTAAACTGCGTTCTCAGCTCAGCCATGTGTCCCTGGTCATCTGTTACCCGCCCATGAAGCCAGCCCGGAGAAAACAACAGATGAGTTAGTGGATGGGTGGATGGATAGATGGATGGAGGACGGATGAATGGATGAATGATGGCTGGATAGGTGGATGGATGTGTGACAGATGATGTACGGATGAGTTAGTGAATGGGTGGATGGATGGAGGATGGATAGATAGATGGATGGAAGAATGGATGAGTTAGTGGATGGATAGATGAATAAATGGATAAATGATGCATATTGAATGGATGGATGATGAATGAATGGATGGATGTTGGATGGATGGATGGATGGATGGATGGATGGATAGATGAGTTAGTGGATGAGTGAATGGATGGATGGGGGATGTTGGATGGATGGATGATGGGTGGGTGGATAGGTGGATGGATGGATGATGGATGTTGGATGGATGAGTTAGTGGATGGATAGATGGATGGAAGAATAGATGGATGGTGGATGTTGAATGGATGGACGGTGAATGGATAGATGGATTTTGGATGGATGGATGGATGGATGGATAGATGATGGATGGATAGGTGAATGGGTGGATGATGGGTTTTGGATGGATGAGTTATGGATGGGTGGATAGGTGGATGGAGGGTGGACGGATGGATGGAGGTGGGCTATGGCTCACACCCAGGACAGAAGGTGTATCTGAAGTGACTCCTCTGCTCTGGCCACCCCTTGCCTGTCTGGTCAGGGAAGCTCCAGGCTCCATGTCCCCTCCCCAGTGCCAACATATCCTGTGTCGGAGACCTCACAGGAAGCTCAGGCTCGTAGCCCCTGAGCTGAGCCTTCGTCTGAAAACACTCATTTGTCACTGCTTCTGGGACTCATGATCTGTTTACATGCAGACATGCCATGCACACGTGGGGAAACAGAGACACATGACACAGAGATGGACAACACACGCACATGCAAACAGAGACACATGGACACAGCAAAACATACACAATACACACTGAACACACACATGCAGACACATACAACATACTTACACATATGTAAAACACACACATGCAAGACATGTTCCTATACACAGGTGTACACATGTCAGGCATGTACATGCCAAGCAAAGTACAAGCCAACACAGGTCTGCACTGCTCCAGAGCCTATGTGGTTGGGTGGTCCCCAGGGCCAGGGTCCCCATCCATCTCCTCCACCCTCACCCTACCCATCACAACACACCCCCGCCACTGATGCCCCAGAACCCAGGGCCAGGGGATCTTAGGCTGTGGCCCCACAGTGGAGGCTCTGATTTGCTCCCAAATAAATAGATAGATAAGCTGTTAAAAATCTGGCTAGGGAGGGCATTTGGTAACATCAGAACTAGATTCCATTCTTCCTCGAATCTTTTTTTTTCTTTAATTTTTATTAGTAATTTAATAATGATGGACAGGATTCTAAGATCACAGGGTTATACTTCCACACAGTTCCCAACACTAAAGTTCCCTGTCCCGTCCCCTCCATTAGAAGCTTCCCTATTCTTTATCCCTCTGGGACCATGGACTAAAAGATTTATTATTATTATTATTATTATTGTTATTATTACAGAATCACACATCAACAAGGGTTTGAATCCACACCATTCCCACCACCAGTTCTGAATCTTCAGTCTCTACTGCAAACCACCACAGTTCCCCTAAGGTTGTAGACATGGGCCAACCATCATCTCTACAACTATCTGTCCACATATATACATAGTTACCTCTTCTTTCCCTGACTCAATCCTCTCTTCCCCTCCAAGCCACCCATGACAACATAACTACCTCCATAAGTCCCCCTCCTTTCCCTTCTCTCTCTCATGGAGCTGGAGTTCAGAGTGCAGGGAGGTCAGGATGGAATCATAGTAGAATCTACAGCTCGGTGGGACTCCAGATGTCTGGCATCCCCTGGCATCAGTCCCTCTACTGTGGGGGGAAAGGGTGAGCAGGGGAGGCAGATGGCTGGTCACTGCCCTGTCCCTCTTCCTGTCAGAAGGCTGCAGTGAGGTCAGAGCCCAGTGAGAGGCTTTGTGTTTCCCCTTCTGTTCTTATTTCTCAACTTCTGCCCCATAAGTGGGATCATCCCATATTCTTCTCCTCTTTCTGGCTGATATCACTTCACAGGATTCTTTCAAGCTCCATCCAAGAGGAGGTGAAGAAAGTAAATTCATCATTTTTAATAGCTGAGTAGTACTCCACTGTGTATCTAACATACTCAACCACTCACCATCTGCTGTTGGACACCTGGTTTGCTTCCAGGTTTTGGATATTACAAATTGTGCTGCTATGAACATGGGGATACACAGATCTTTTTGGATGGGTGTGTTTGATTCCTTAGGATGTATCCCCAGGAGAGGAATGGCAGGGTCATAGAGCAGGTCCATTTCTAGCCTTGTGAGAGTTCTCCAGACTGTTCTCCACAGGGGCTGGACCCATTGACATTCCTACCAGCAGTGCAGGAGGGTTCCTTTGTGCCCACAACCTCCCCGGCATTTGTTGTCATTGTCAAACTGTTTTCTAGGAATGTTTCGAGGTGTCTCTTGTGTTTCAACATCTTGATACAATTGTTGAAATTAAGAAATCCCACTCACTCTGACTGAGGGAGAATCTGGGTTCTAACCTCACTGGAAGGATGCCACAGACCTGTTGGAACTCATCCATCCAGTTACCTAGCTTTTGTTCTGAAGAAGAGTAAATGTCTCTCTGTTCCTTTCTTTCTTTTTTTTTTTTAAGATTTTTAAATTTTGTATATTTATTCCCTTTTATTGTTTTTATTGTTGTAGTTATTATTGTTGTTGTTATTGATGTCCTTGTTGTTGGATAGGACAGAGAGAAATGGAGAGAGGAGGGGAAGACAGAGAGGAGGAGAGAAAGACAGACATCTGCAGACCTGCTTCACCGCCTGGGAAGCGACTCCCCTGCAGGCGGGGAGCCGGGGGCTCGAACCAGGATCCTTATGCCGGTCCTTGCGCTTTGCGCCACGTGCGCTTAACCCGCTGCGCTACAGCCCGACTCCCTCTCTCTGTTCCTTTCTATATCGCCAACAACTCACCTGGAAGCTCTGAGTGGGGTGTTTGAGACGTCATTCACACTTGTTCCTCTCTTGAAGAAGCCTTAACTTTGTGGACCATGACTCTGAATGGAATTCCAAAACCAAAAATGAATAATAATTAGCTTTGGGGACACAGAACAAGTCTGACCAGACTTGTTGGTATGCTTCTAAGACCGCTTCTGTTTCATTGGTTTAATCCCCCCTGCTTAACACTGTGTTCTGTTTACATAACCACTGTTAACTAAACACCACCCTGTCTGCAGGGCATTGGTTTAATCCCCATTGGTTCACGATGTCTTTTTGCTCCGCTCCCTCTCGTAGTACACCCTGATTTCCACCACTGTCTTTTCGCTCCACCCTCTCTATGTCACATCCTGTTTCCACCCTACTTGGCGAGTATATATAAGGACAGGATTGTGATTAGAGATAGTTTTAGATAGCTTAGATTGCGCTGCGTTCCACATGAATAAAGAGATACTGCTTCCCAGCTCAGCCATGAGTCCCTGGTCGTCTGTCTCCCGCCCGTGGAGCTAGTCCGGCATAATGGCGCCCTGACCAGGGACTGGCACAGACTCTGTGGTCTGAAATGTGAGTGTGTGCAAACCACTCAGCTCTCCTTGCTGTAAATGGCACTGTGGGTGCAGAGGTTCACAGGACTTCTCTTGCACAGAACTCTACAGAGGATTGTCTGGTTCAGAGTCCCCACTCCCCCAATCCCCTGTGGAAAGTCATTTTTGGGGAGAGCAGGGATTGGAACCCAACAGCAGGTGGGGATGTTGACAGACCTCACAGGCTGCCTCGCTCATTTGCTTGTTGATATCTCTTGCAGAGAGAAGGGAAAGACAGCCATGAGAAAAGCTAAGATTTTGGGGCAGCGGGGGTGGGGGGCGCACAATTATGAATTCAAAAGAAAATACCCCCCCCCTGCTGTCTTCCTGGTGTGGGAGTGAGGCAAGTCAGGGCTAACTTTTAAAGAGAATAACAAGGGGTAACTTCTCTTTTATTTTCGTTAATAAATTAATTAATTTTTGGATAGAGACATCAAGAAATTGAGATGGGAGGGGGACTCAGAGAGGGAGAGAGACAGAGAGATACCTGCAGCCCTGTTTCACCACTCAGGAAACTTTCCCCTTGCAGGTGGGGAGCAGGGGCTTGAACCCAGATCCTTAGGCACTGTAGTGTGTGTGCTTAACCAGGTGCACTACCACCCGGCCCTTAGGTTCATTTCTTAGTTAAAGAAAAATGCAATTGGGGGCGGTGGGTTAGGCAATGACTTCCTGCATCCTAGCCTCTGGGGGTTCCATCTCTCTGCCTGAGAATCTGATCACAGGACCAGGAGACTGAAATTCAGGAATCCAATTCAGAAAGAGTTTCAGATAGAGGTAAAAGACCCAGCACAGCTCAGGAGAGACTCTGCATTCATTCCTGAGCTCATCAGTCATGTTAAGATCCGGGCTGACATTCAGGGCTGGAGGTACAAGTTATGGCAGAAGACATGGGGTCCCTGGAGGTGCCTGGAAGGGTTGGAGGTCCAGCCCTGTTGTTCTGTGCAATCCAGAGCAAGGGGTTCACTGCGTCCTGATTTCTTTCTAGGAGTTGGGGGTTAAAAATCACAATTCCAGGAGTCGGGCTGTAGTGCAGTGGGTTAAGCGCAGGTGGCGAAAAGCACAAGGACCCGCGTAAAAATCCCAGTTCGAGCCCCCAGCTCCCCACCTGCAGGGGAGTCACTTCACAGGTGGTGAAGCAGGTCTGCAGGTGTCTGTCTTTTTCTCCCCCTCTGTCTTTCCCTTCTCTCCCCATTTCTCTCTGTCCTATCCAACATCAATATCAATAACAACAACAATAATAACTACAACAATAAAACAACAAGGGCAACAAAAGGGAATAAATAAATAAAATATAAAAAAAACTTTAAAAAATCACAGCTTCAGGGCTGGGGACATAGCACAGGGGTTCTTTAAAAGACTCTCAATTTCAGGAGTCAGGCAGTAGTGCAGCAGGTTAAGCTCACGTGGCACAAAGCCCAATGTCTAGGGTAAGGATCCTGGTTCAAGCCCCGGTTCCCCACCTGCAGGGGAGTCACTTCACAGGGAGTGAAGCAGGTCTGCTGGTGTCTGTCTTTCTCTCCCCCTTCTCTGTCTTCCCCTCTTCTCTCCATTTCTCTCTGTCCTATCCAACGACGACATCAATAATAACAACAAGGGCAACAAAAGGGAATAAGTAAATAAATAAATATTTTAAAAATGACTTTCAATTTATCTCTATCTCTAGTCAATCATAAATAAAATTAAATAAATAAAATTATAAAAAATAAGTTAGAAAACATTAAAAGAGAGGGAGAGAGAGAGAGAGAGAGATACCTGCAGCCCTGCCCCACTGCTCATGAAGCTTCTAGATGTATTCTGTCCGGGTGAGAACCCAGCAAGACAGTCATCCAGGTGGGAATGAAGCAGAGCTTCCTCTTACACCAGGTGGCTCTTACACCCACCCCTTGTCCATCCTGGCTGGACTGTGCCCCTGAGAATGCCCTGCTGGTCCCGCTGAGACAAGTGGTCAGAGATCTGACCAGCTGGCTGCCTGGTGGTGTCCAGGGTCTTCCACTGAAGCCCAAGGTAACTTTTTTGTTACACACTGAAAGGTTTTTTTAAAAAAAAAAATTTGGGGGGAGTCGGGCAGTAGCACAGCAGGTTAAATGCAGGTGGCATGAAGCGTAAGGACCGGCATAAGGATCCCGGTTCAAGTCCCCGGCTCCCCACCTGCAAGGAAGTCACTTCTCAGACGATGAAGCAGGTCTGCAGGTGTCTGTCTTTCTCTCCCCCTCTCTGTCTTCCCCTCCTCTCTCCATTTCTCTCTGTCCTATGCAATAACAACAGCAACAATGACAACAATAACAACAACAATAAACAACAAGGGCAACAAATAGGAAAAAATAGTCTCCAGGAGCAGTGGATTCCTAGTGCAGGCACCGAGCCCCAGCAATAACCCTGGAGGCACAAAAAAAATTTTAAAAATAAATAAAACATTTGTTGGAGGTAGGGGTGGGTGGTGGTGCACTTGGTTAAACACACACGTTACCAAGTGCAAGGACCCAGGTTCTAGCCTCCACTACCCATGTGCTGGGAAGAAGCTTTACAAGTAGTGAAGAGGGCTGAAGGTGTCTCTCTTCCTCTCTGTCTCCCCTACCCCTTTCAATTTCTCTCTGTCCTATAAAATAAAATTGAAAAAAAAAAAGGAAAAGATAGCCAAGCACCGGGAACAATGGATTTATGGTGTCAGCACTGAGCCTTAGCGATAACCCTGCTGGCAAAAACAAAACAAAACAATAATAAATTTAAAAATAGTAAATTAAAATTTATTAATTAATTTTGGATACAGATTGACAAAAATTGAGAGGAGATGGGGAGAATAGAGAGGGAGAAAGATAAGACATTTGCAGACCTGCTCCACCCCTCCACCCTGCAGGTAGGGATGGGGTGGGGTCCTTGAGCACTGACAGTAACATGTTCGCTTTACTAGGTGTGCCACCAGCCAGCCCTCCCCCCTCCCCAGGGCTCTTATCCCCTGCCAGCAATGAAGCTGAGCAGTGGTCACAGAGAAGGAAAGAGGCTTCACCGTAAGCACAACCACTTACGGGCCAGCCCCGCTGCCTCCTGACTCTTTAAGTGCCCGAGCGCTCAGGTCTGAAGCCATGTGCTGACACACGCCCGCCAAGGTGCCCGTTCGACCC
This sequence comes from Erinaceus europaeus, assembly GCF_950295315.1. Taxonomy (NCBI): domain Eukaryota; kingdom Metazoa; phylum Chordata; class Mammalia; order Eulipotyphla; family Erinaceidae; genus Erinaceus; species Erinaceus europaeus. Next base: position 3,858 of record NW_026648239.1, on the reverse strand, counting down.
TGTGGGGACTGAACCATCGTTTTTGTGTGTGGATATTAGTTCTCTCTCTGACTGAGCTTGTAGACATCTTTATTGTGTCAATTGCTACTTACATTACAGATGCTTTTTAAGATAATAATTACTATTATTATTATTATTATTATTATGCCTCCAGGGTTATCACGGGGGTACTATGCCAGCACTATGAATCCACTGCTCCTGGTGGCCATTTTATTGGATAGGACAGAGAGACATCGAGAGAGGAGGGGGAGATAGAGAGGGAGAGAGACAGAAAACACCTGCAGACCTGCTTCACCGCTTGTGACGCTTTCCTCCCTGTTTGAACCCAGATCCTGCCCTTGTGTTTTGAGTATTTATTTATTTATTCCCTTTTGTTGCCATTGTTGTTGTAGTTATATTGTTGTTGTTATTGATGTCATTGTTGTGGGGTAGGACAGAGAGAAATGGAGAGAGGAGGGGAAGACAGAGGGGGAGAGAAAGATAGACACCTGCAGACCTGCTTCACCGCCTGTGAAGCGACTCCCCTGCAGGTGGGGAGGCGGGGGCTCGAACCGGGATCCTTACGCTGGCCTTTGCGCTTTGTGCCACCTGCACTTAACCCACTGCACTACTTACCCAGAGCCCTTATTATCTTTATTTGTTGGATAGAGACAGCCAGAAATCAAGAGAGAAGGGAGTGGTAGAGAGGAATAGAGAGGCAGAGAGACACCTGCAGACCTGATTCACCACTCGCAAAGCTTTCCCCCTGCAGGTGGGGACTGGGGGCTTGAACTGGGTCCTTGCACATCGTAACATGTGCGCTCAACCAGGTGCGCCACCACCCGTCCCTGACAAATGTTCTTTTTTTTTTTATTGTTGTGGTTATTATTGTTGTTGTCATTGTTGTATAGGACAGAGAAATGGAGAGAGGAGGGGAAGACAGAGAGGAGGAGAGAAAGATAGACACCTGCAGACCTGCTTCACCGCCTGGGAAGCGACTCCCCTGCAGGTGGGGTTCTTCTTCTTTTGACGGAATCACTTACTAGTTTTCATGAAGACCTGAAATCCCTTAAATGGAAAATCTGTTCAAATCCAGGGGCAAAAGCCCTATGTGAGCTGAGCCTGGCCTTTCTCTGGGTCTGGGGAGGGCAGGAATTGCTCTCTGTCCACTCATGCCCCCATCTCGTGCTCGTTCAACCCTGTGGCTGTGACCCCAAGGCTGCCCTCACTGCACTGACCCAACTCCACAGCCCTCAGGAGAAGGGACCGCTATCACCAGCACCTTATAAGAGGAGACTGAAGCATCTAGAAGCCTAACCCATGGACTGCAGAGGGGGACCTGAGACTTTCACCCAGAAATAAGTAGGTGCAGTGAACCCCATCCAACTGCCCTCTCTTCCCAGAGTGGAGGCCAGCTAGAGATGGGAAGACGTGTCATGTTCTCTTTGCATACCCAAGATCTGACTGAGAATTAAAAATTTTTTTTTAAATTATCTTTATTTAGTTACTGGATAGAGACAGCCAGAAATTGAGAAGAAGAGAGAAATAAAGAGGGAGAAAGACAGAGAGACACCCGCAGCCCTGCTTCACCACTCGCAAAGCTTTCCCCCTGCAGGTGGGGACCGGGGGCTTGAACCTGGGTCCTTGCACATTGTAACATGTGTGCTCAACCAGGTGCACCACCACCCAGGCCCTGACTGATAATTTTTAAAGGATCTATTTGAAATTGTATTTTTAAATGTTTTAATAAAAATGTGTTATGTCATTTACAATTGACTTATTTATTTTTGAAAGAGAAAGACAGAGACCAGAGCCCTGCTCAGCTCTGGCTGATGGTGGTGCTGGGGATGGAACCTGGAACCTCAGAGCCTCAGACAGGAGAGTCTGTTTGCAGAACCATTATCATTACTATTACTATTACTATTACGAATTTCCCCAGAGCCCTGCTCAGCTCTGGCTGATGGTAGTGCTGGGGATGGAACCTGGGACCTCAGAGCCTCAGGCAGGAGAGTCTGTTTGCAGAACCATTATCATTACTATTACTATTACTATTACGAATTTCCCCAGAGCCCTGCTCAGCTCTGGCTGATGGTGGTGCTGGGGATGGAACCTGGGACCTCAGAGCCTCAGGCAGGAGAGTCTGTTGCAGAACCTCGATGCTAATGCCCAAAACCTATTGTATCACTTTATCTTTGTCTCTTCAGTTCCACCCCCTAGAATGTGGGTCAGAGAGATAGCCCAGTGGTTAAGCAAGTATGAGGTCTTAGGTTCAGTCTCCAGAAAAGTCATTTTCTCCAGAGCTGAGCAGGGCTCTCCCTCCCTCCCACAAACAAATCAAGAACCAGAGTGCTAACTAGCGGGAAGGGAGCTGATTTGCCTATAGCAGGTTGCCAGCGCTGACACAGACCCTAGAGACGGGTCCTCTGTGCCCCAGAATGCCCCCACTCCTGATTTTTAAAAATGATACAGTCCTTCCTAATTGGAAAAATAAAATAAATAAATGAAAGACACATGCTGCTACTCCAGCTTGATGTCAAGGAGCAAAGTTTTTTGTTCTGGGAAGTTTTCCCTGGTGGTTCCCGGCTCCTCTATCCATACGAGTCCTGCTGAACGAATCAATGAGTAAATCTGTAAATGAGTGAAATGGGTGAATGAATGAGTGAGTGAATGAGTGAATGAATGAATGAATGAATGAGTGCATATGGTTGTTTCCCCTCTATTTCTGGGAGTTTCTGGCCACTGAATTAGTGTGTCTTTAGCTTGACTGAGGAAGTTAGAGTTCCCTCCGGTGGTGGTGGTGTGGGGACCGCTCCCCAGGCGCCAGGGCTCAAGTCTTCAATGGGACTGGCATGTGGAAGCAGCCTGACAAATAGGAACCAGCAGCCCCAAGCTTGTCCCCCTAATGGGGTCCTTTCATCACCCAGCTGCCCCCCAGCGGCCGCCTTCCCATTGTAATTGGGCTGAAATGAAAAGCATTAGTCCCCTCAGCAAAGGCTAAAACTTCCATGGGGGGGGGGGGCAGGAAGGAAGCAGTCTGGTGGGACAGAGGCTCCTGGGGCTAACCCAGGGACTAGAGCGTGAGGGGGCTGGGAAGCTGGGACCAGTCACAGAGCTGATCTGTCCTTCCTCGGGCAGCTGGGCAGGAGCTGGTGGGCCAGGTGGTGGGAGGTGGGATTCTCAGAGGCCCCAGTTAGGAACCCTGCGGGGGAAGGGGATGCAGGGGTGTGAGCCCTGGGACAGAGAGAGAGAGCTCCAGTGCTACAGTCATACATATATATATATATATATATATCACTGACAAAACTATAGGATCAGAGGGGTACAACTCCACACAGTTCCCACCACCAGATCTCCATATCCCATCCCCTCCCCTGATAGCTTTCGTATTCTTTATCCCTCTGGGAGTATGGACCCAGGGTCATTGTGGGTGCAGAAGGTAGAAGGTCTGGCTTCTGTAATTGCTTCCCCACTGAACATGGGCGTTGGCAGGTGGATCCATACTCCCGGCCTGTCTCTCTCTTTCCCTAGTGGGGCAGGGCTCTGGGGAAGTGGAGCTCCAGGACACATTGGTGGGGTCCTCTGTCCAGGGAACTCTAGTTGGCATCATGTTCGATGCTACAGTCTTTTATCTCTCCTCCTCCTCCTCCTTCTCCTCTCTCTTTCTCCTCTCTCTCTCTCTCTCTCTCCCTTCTCTCTCTCTCTTTCTCCCCTCTCTCTCTCCCCCCCTCTCTCTCTTTCTCCTCTCTCTCCTCTCTCTCTCTCTCTCTGGAAAAAGTAGCTTGGTCTGGGGAATGGATCCACCTGCCAATGCCCATGTCCAGCAGAGAAGCAATTACAGAATCCAGAACTCCCACATTCTGCACCCCATAAAGAATTTTG
>NW_026648238.1:0-35848 GCF_950295315.1 Erinaceus europaeus | reverse complement strand
AACTAGGCCGCGACCCTCGCCCAGCCCGGCCCCAGCCCGCCCACAGACCACAGAGCCTCATGTCCCGGCCCCTCGCGCCCCCCGCTCTCGAAGGTGAGTCCCACCTCGCTGCCAGACCTGTGTCTGGGTCTTCCCGGTGTCTCCCTCCCTCCCTCCATCCACTGCCTCGCTCACTCGCTCACTGGCGTAGACCCCCGCACCCGGACCCTGCTGTCCCGGAGGGCAGGTTCTGGAGATTCAGTGGCAGCCTCAGGCAGAGATCCGAGGGCCACGGAGCAGCCCTGTGGGCCTCTACATGGAGAGGGGAGGGGAGAGAAAAGAGGACGGGGAGGGAAGGGAGGGGAGGGGGGGAGGGGAGAGAAAAGAAGATGGGGGAGGGAGGGGGAGGGGAAAGAGGATGGGGAGGGGAGGGGAGGGGAGAGAAAAGAAGATGGGGAGGGAGGGGGAGAGGAGAAGAGGGGAGGGGAAAGAGGATGGGGAGGGGAGGGAGGGGAGAGAAAAGAAGATGGGGAGGGAGGGGGAGAGGAGAAGAGGGGAGGGGAAAGAGGATGGGGAGGGGAGGGGGAGAGGAGGGGAGGGAGTGGGAGAGGAGAGGAGGGGAGGGGAAAGGATGGGGGAGGGGGAGAGGAGAGGAGGGGAAAGAGGATGGGGGAGAGGAGAGGAGGGGAGGGGAAAGAGGATGGGGGAGGGGAGAGGAGAGGAGGGGAGGGGAAAGAGGATGGGGGAGGGGAGGGGAAGAGGAGGGGGAGGGGGAGAGGAGGGGAAAGAGGATGGTGAGGGGGAGGGGAGGGGAGAGAGGATGGAGAGGGGAGGGGGAGAGGAGGAGAGGGGAGGGGAAGGGGAAAGAGGATGGGGAGGGGAGAGGAGGGGAGGGGAGGGGAAAGGCGAGGACAGGGGAGCAGCTGAGTGGGTCGTGTCCCCAGCCCACACCCCCTGGCTGAACCCACCCCGCTCTCCTGCCCACCAGGGCTCGTGGCGGAGCTCATGGTGGAGCCGGCCACCGCACCCCTTCAGGCTGGGGCCCTCCCGAGTCGGGACTGTGGCAGGCCAGGTCGCCGCCGGCTGAGGCTGAGGTGGCGGCTGTGGCCTTCGTCTGGGTCTGCCGGTCCCGTCCCTGAAGGTGTTCCAGTCCAGGGCATTTAGATCAGCCAGTTGCCCCCAGACGCTGCCGGGAACCCGGGGTCAGGGTCCCCGGATGCTTGGGTGAGGGGGCTGCTGCTGCCACATCTCTGAGCCCGGCGGCGGGGGTGGCACAGGCCGGGCACGTGCCCGGAGCTCCCGCACTGGCTTGGCTGAGGTGCCCTCGCCTGTGGGCCGGCACAGCCCACCCGCGCACGTGTGTCACGCAGACTCTCGCAAACCTGCCAAACCTGCGTCCCTGCCACGTGACGCCAGGGCTGTCGTCTGCCCCGCACAGGACAGTGACTACTCCCACCGCCCAGCTGCGCCTGCCGACTGCCCGGCCCACCCCACCTCGCTCTTGGCCACCCCATGTCCATCTCCTTGGCCCGGCTTCGATGGGTGGCATGGCGGGGTGCCGCCTAGCACTGCACCGGGAGAGAGTGTGAGCCGCTGACCCAATGGTGAGAGCTGCAGAGGGCTGGCGGCCACCTGTCCCGTCCCGTGGCATGTCGCTGGGTCTGGCCCGTCTGACAGAGAGGGCGCTTTGCCTCTGAGTGGCCTCACCTGGCTTGCGGTGGCCGTGACATCGCTGGGGGCTGGGGACAACCTCGGTGCTTGGTGTGAGCAGAGGGTTTTCTTGTTTTATTTTGTTTTCCCGGAGCCCTGTTCAGCTCTGGCTTATGGTGGTGCTGGGGATTGAACCTCTAGCCTTAGGTGCCTCAGACGTGAAAGTTTTTGCAGACCCATTATGCTGCCTTCCCAGCCCGAGGCAGATCTTGGGCAGTAAGGGGGCGGGAGTTAGACACCAGAAGGACCGCACAGCGGGGAGACTGGCGGCAGAGCTCTGGTATGCTCGGGGTCTGCGGGGCTGGCGCCCCGGGGGAGGTCCGCTCATCCCAGAGCCCAGAGGAGGGGGCGGGCAGCAGGCCACCTGGGGTCTCTCACGTGGTTGCGTGGGCAGAGTCTGCAGGACACACCCAGCTGAGAGTGGGACAGAGGGACTAGCGATGGGTCACATCCTTATCCTCATTTCTCCCGCCAGGACATCAAAGGCCAGTTCTGGAACGACGATGATTCGGAGGGCGACAATGAATCGGAGGAGTTTCTCTACGGAGTTCAGGTGAGCTGGTGGCCCTCGGCCTGTGCGCTTCAGGTGAGAGGACCCACGCCACTGACCAAACTCCCCCCCCCCCCCCGCTCCTCCCAGCTGCCCCTATGCTGGAGCCTCTGGCCAGCGGTGACCCTGTGTTCAAATCTCTGACCGCCTGCAGCTGCTGGCCGTCTCACGGGGGGTGGGGAGAGGAGCCCCGGCCCGCACCCCGCAGGCTGTAGTCAGGTCAGGCTCTGCAGAGCAGCCATGGGCAGGACTCAGAATTCAGTCAGAGCGCTCTCTTCTTTCTAGATTTTCTCACTGTGTTTATGAGAGGAAGAGGAGTGAGAACTAGAGCCTCCGTCTGCACACGGGGCCAGGGTCAGACCTAGGGCCACGTGCTAAGAGTCCGCACGATCCCCACGCCCCTCCTGGGCCCCCAAGTGCTTGTTCTTTTTTTTTTTTTTTAATCTTTATTTATTGGATAGAGACAGCCAGTTGAGAGGGTAGGAGAGATAGAGAGACACCTGCAGCCCTGCTTCACCACTCGGGAAGCTTTCCCCCCGCAGGCGAGGCCTGGGGGCTCGAACCTGGGTCCTTGCGCACTATAACGTGCCCTCAACCAGGTGCACCACCGCCTGGCCCCTCCAAGTGCTTGTTCTGGAGATGATTTGAGGTGTCACGGTGTTGTGCTCATTGCTGAGTCTTCTCCTTTCTCCCTTTCCCGCTCCTGGCGGCCGTCTCAGGGCACCTGTGCCGCAGACCTGTACCGCCACCCGCAGCTAGATGCTGACATCGAGGCCGTGAAGGAGATCTACGCCGAGAGCTGTGTGGCCATCAGGTGGCGCCAGCACCCCGCTCTGCACAGGGCGGAGCCGCTCTGGCTCGCAGGGCTCTTCCCTGCCATCCCCTCACACCTCACACGGGGGACTTGCCAGGCGGGGTGGACTCTGAGGGGAGAGAGAAGCTGGGGGTGGCCGGGCCAAAGCAGGAGTGCACAGATGCTCCCCGCCCCGCTCTCACCTCGCCTACGGCACCCTCTCTCCAGGGAATACGGAACCATCGATGATGTGGACATTGACCTCCACGTCAACGTCAGCTTCCTCGACGTAAGTGCGTGCTCCCCCAGCCCCGTACTCAGGTGGCTGTGCGCTAGCCATGGGCCGGGATCCGACCTCGGAGGCCCCGTGCAGCCCAGGCCTCTCGGTGGCTGAGGCAGGCCTGCTTCCCTACTCTTAGGAGGAGGTCTCCACGGCCTGGAAGGTTCTCCGCACGGAGCCGGTTGTGCTGCGGCTGCGCTTTTCTCTGTCCCAGTACCTCGACGGGCCAGGTACGGGGGCAAGTCATGGGGTACAGGCCCTTCAGCTGTCCCCCGAGGGGCACCTCCAGGCCTTGGGAGGTGAACTGCCTTTCCCTGTGCCCCACCCAGCCCCGCTTCCACCCAGGGTTCGGGATGTGGCCACGTGGCCCACAGTCTGCCCTCTGCAGGGACAGTCCCCTCCCCTCGGCAGGCCGAGCACACCTCAGCGTCTGTCTGTCAGGCAGACTCACCCAGCCATGCCCCTGGGGAGCACGTGCTAGGCCTTCTCTCTTCTCTTTGCAGAGCCGTCAATTGAGGTTTTCCAGCCATCGAATAAGGAAGGGTTTGGGTTGGGTCTTCAGTTGAAAAAGTAAGAACTTTGACCTTTTGGCCCTGGCCTTGTGAGGGGGAGAGATGGGTAGACCCTTGGGTGGGAGGCCTCCCTCCAGAAGTGCCTCTGAGATGTTCCTAGCAGCTGCTGGGTTCATTGCAAGATGAGAGCCAGTGTGGGAGGCTGCAGGCACAGGGAGGGGACCGAGGTGCAACGGCAGGCTGCCAGCAGGCCTGGGGCAGGATTGCCCAGCGGGCCAGAGGGGGCCACCATCTGAGCCCAGGCCCAGGACCGGCCTCCAGAGGCCTGGCAGCCTGGTGGAGATGGAGGTGGGCCTTGGGGTGAAGCTGGGGAGCCACAGGGGCGGTGGCTTCAGCTTTCTCCCATGAGCAGGAAGAGGGGGCTTCTGGTGACAGGTCAAGGTAGGGACATGAGGTGTGGAGTAGTGGCTGACGTCAGAGAGACTGGTGGACACTGAACCTGTCAGTCATAAATATGGGGATGTGTCTGTTTTTAAAATGTTTAATTTATTTTATTATTGGATAGAGACAGAGAAATTGAGAGGGAGATAGGGAGAGAGACAGAGAGACACATGCAACTCTGCTTCACCACTCATGAAGCTTTCCCCCTGCAGGTAGGGACCAGGGGCTTGAACACGGGTCCTTGTGCCCTGTAATGTGTGCGCTCAACCAGATGCATCACCACCTGGCCCCCTTTTAAAATATTTTTCAAACTTCATTTACTTTATTTGATAAAACAGAGAGAAATTGAGAGAGAGGTAATAGGGAGAGACAGAGACACCTACCTCACTGCTTCACTGCTCCTTAAGCTTTCCCCCTGCAGGTGGGTGCTGGGGGCTTGAACCCAGGTCCCTGTGCATGGTAATGCATACACTTAACCAGGTGTGTCGCCACCCAGTCCCCAGGCTGCCCCTTTCTGCCTGCCAGCACCAAGGTCCTGTCCCAGGTCCTTTTACTCACCGTTCACTGCCTTTGACCTCACCTTTCCTCTCTGTTCTACCACTGAGATTTCTTTGTTTGTTTTAAGTATTTAATAACACAAGAGAAGGAGAAGCAGAGCCCCACTGGCAAAGCCAGGAGTAGAGCGTGGTACCTCGTGCTCCGATTCAGGCCTCCAGCCACTACAAGGCCTTGAGCACTGCTATTCTGCCGCTCCTGTCCCATTGTCAGTGTGGTCACTGCAACCTCACAGCCTTGACTCGACCTTATGGGGGTTGGGCAGTGGCATACGTGGTTGAGCACACACACTATCATGCACAAGAATCTGGGTTCAAGCCCTCACTCCCCCCCAGCAGGGGGACACTTCAGAAGTGATAGAGCAGGGTTGCAGGTGTCTTTTTCCCCACTCCCCTCTCAATTTCTTTCAGTCCCAGTAAATAAAAGTAAGTAAACAATAAACCTCTTCAGGGCAGGGCTAGACAGCATAATGGTTATGCAAAGAGACTCTCACACCTGAGGCTCCAAAGTCCCAAGTTCAATCCTCTTCACCACCATAAGCCAGAGCTGAACAGTGCTCTGGTAAAAACAAACATAAAAATTTTAAATAAGTCACTTCATAATTAAGATTGTAATAGTAGTAAAAAAAAAAAAAAAAAACTCTGCTGAATTTCATTGGAATATATGTAAAAGTTTACTTGACATTCACATATTCAAACTTACTTTAGTAAGGAAACAGCATAAAATGGTTGTACAAAAGGCTCTCCTGCCTGCTACTCTGAGGTCCCAGGTTCTGTCCCAGCACCACCATCAGCCAGAGCTGAGCAGGGTTCTGGTGTCTGTATCTTTCTCTAGCTCTCTTTAAGTAAATAAATAATAATAATAATAGGGAGTCAGGCGGTAGCGCAGCGGGTTAAGTGCACGTGGCATAAAGTGCAAGGACCAGTGTAAGGACCCCGGTTCGAGCCCCCCGGCTCCCCAGCTGCAGGGGAGTCGCTTCATAGGTGGTGAAGCAGGTCTGCGGGTATCTTTCTCTCCCCCTCTCTGTCTTCCCCTCCTCTCTCCATTTCTGTCTGTTCTATCCAACAACAATGACAACATCAGTAACAGCAACAATAATAACTACAACAGTGAAACAACAAGGGCAACAAAAGGATAAATAAATATTTTTTTTAAATTGTCTTTAAAAAATAATAATAAGTATAAGGAAGAAAGAAGCTCTACCTTCCCATTCGTCTAGAAGCTGTTGGTATGGTTTGTCCACTGGAGAAGCCATGGGGGTGGGCACCTTCCTTGCAAGAGTGAAGCACTGATGGCAGAGGCCCTTCCCTTCTGTGAGCCCGCCAGCCAGTCGGCCCCGTGTCCGCGCTGCCGGAGCTCATTCAGACCCGTCGTCTTTGGCTCTGCAGGATTCTGGGGCTGTTCACCTCCCAGCAATGGAAGCACCTCAGCAACGACTTCCTGAAGACGCAGCAGGAGAAGAGGCACAGCTGGTTCAAGGCGAGCGGCACCATCAAGAAGTTTCGGGCTGGCCTCAGCATCTTCTCGCCCATGCCCAAGTGAGTGCTGCCTGGGGTCACGCTGCCAGGGCCCTAGCCCCTGCCTCCCTCTCCATCACCTCAGTTTCTGGCCCTGTCATGGCCCCCGTGTCTGTTTGTCCTGCTGACACGGGGGCCTCTGTGCTGGCCATCTCCCCGTCCTTGGCCTCCTCGTCAGTCCCGGTTCTAAGGGCAGGCACCCCTGCTGCTCAACTCGAGCGTGGCGGCCCTGGATCCCTGTCTGTCCTGGCGCCCTTACTGGCCCCAGCCCCCGGCCCCACGCACCCGCTGGTGCCTTCCAAGCTTCCAAGGTGGAGACAGACTCAGGGTGACAGCACCCCTGGCATCACGGCTCACAGGCTGCTCTGGGAGCCTGCTCCTTGTGGTGCTTCAGCCCTCAGCCACATGCAGGTGTGTGCACACTCACACATGCACTCAGTCACATACACGCACTCACATATGCATTCACACACACACGCATGCACTCACACACATTCACACACACACACACACACACACTACTCACACATTGTCACTCACACTCAAGCTGGTCTGTGAAACAGGCCCGTGTCCCACAGTCACTTCATCCCAGCCTTGATGCCCCGGGGTGTCCAGGCCACCTCTGGCCTCTGTGCTTCCGTCTGAAGGACACATGGGAGAGGACACAGTCATCTCTGGGTCTGCTGTCTCTATCCACAGCGTTTCAGAGCAAGGGGACTCCCCTCACATACAAACCGCCCTGCCTTGCTCTGTGATGCCCACCCGTGCCAGTGACCTTCCTGGGCCTGTGATGCACGTGGCATTGTCTGCCATCTCCCTAGGTCCCCCAGCTTCCCCATCATCCAAGATTCTGTACTGAAAGGCAAGCTGGGCGTGCCAGAGCTCCGGGCCGGACGCCTCATGAACCGCTCCATCTCCTGCACCGTGAAGAACCCCAAAGTTGAGGTCTTCGGCTACCCCCCCAGCCCCCAGGCAGGTCTTCTGTGCCCCCAGCACGTGGGCCTACCTCCCCCAGCGCGGACCTCTCCCTTGGTACATGGGCTGGAGGCTTGCCTGGGTTAGGGGTCGGGGGACTGGGGGCATGTGCCGTGGGAGGTGGGCAGGGCTGTCAGGGAGAGCCAGCACCCAGCTGCGGCCCAGAGGCTGGGCGGGCACCACAGGGACAGCCAGTGCATCCCTGCCTCCTCTTGGGACTGGGTGCTCAGCCGGGCACTGAGCGAGTGGGACAGGGAAGTTGCTCACAGCCTGTGGCAGGCGTGGAGGTGGGGGTGGTAGTGGGTTGTGGGGCCCTCCCTCCCCCCGAGGCTCCCAGGCTGTCTGCTCGCACTCCCCAGGTCAGCGGGCACTGCAAGAGCATCCCCACCCTGGAGTACGGCTTCCTGGTCCAGGTAGGCAGGCCTCCCCACACTGCAGGGCTCTCCCTGGGGTCCTCCCAGATCCCTAAGCAGCTGACGGGCACCTCCTGTCCCCTGGCCTCTAGGTACCACAGGCAGCCATTGCAGGGCTTGGGCTGAGGGCCGCTGGCACTCTTGCTTGGCTGTGGGGCGTGTCATCTGCCCTCCTCCCTGCACGGTCACTGCCCCTGGGATGCCATGTCCCTCGGAGCGGGCCCTCAGCACCATGGCTTCCTCCCCGCGGGGGCCATAGCCGGCTCTATGCTCCTTCCCTGCCGGGGCCTCCACTTCTGTGTCTTCCCTGTCGTCCCAACATATCCACCCTGTGGCGTGCCCTGTGCTAGTGCCCGACTGTGATCTGAAAGCAGATCCACGGACGTCTGCAGGGCGGCTATGCCGCCTCCTGCAGGAAGTACTCGGGGCCCAGTGGACCGATGTCCAGAGCCACCTCGGGCATGGAGTGGTGGGGGCCTGCTCCCCCTCCCTTACCCACCGCACTCTGTCCTGGGGTGGGTGGCTGGGACTGGGCCCCACTTCCAGGCCCTCACTGCCAGAAGACACCCCTCCTTCCGCTGTCCCCACAGATCATGAAGTACGCGGAGCAAAGGATCCCCACACTGAACGAGTACTGCGTGGTGTGTGACGAACAGCACGTCTTCCAGAATGGGTCCATGCTCAAGGTCAGGGCCCATCACACCACCTGGCCTGACCGGGGCCTTGCTCTTGGTCAGGGCCTGTCATACCCATGTCCTGGCCTATGGCACAGGGAGATTTTCTCCATACCCCACAGCCCTCTGCCAGAATTTCTCCTCAGGAAACAGCTCAGATGTCCTGTCAGAAACAAGGGGACGGGTGTTTGGGAAGGTCTGTGATCCTCTGGGATTTAGGGGTTTGGCTGGGTGGGCAGGCACTTCACCGTGCTCGAGGACCTGAGTTCAAGCCCCAGCTCCTGGGATGGAGCAGGGTGGAAGCTCTGTCTCTGTTAGACAGAAAATGGCCACGGGGACAGAGGAGTCAGGCATCTCTAAGCCCCAGCAGAAACCTGGTGGCAAAATAAATAACAAGCAAATGCCAAAAAACCCACAAAGGGTGGGCTGTTGCCCACCATGATTGAGCAGGAGGCAGACTGGCCTCTAGGTGCCTGAGTTTGGGGAGGTGGGTGGAAGGACAACCCCGGCTTGGGACAAGGTGGCAGTGCTGTGCGCTGGATAGAAAATGTTGCCCTTCTGGGCCTCGGAGGAGCAGCACCGGCTGTGGGGCCGCCAGCAGGGTGTGTGGCGAGGTTTCCTCTCGTGCAGGCCCCACATCCCAGCCTCCTGTAGCTTCTGGGTGTCCAGTGCCCCTAGCCGCCCTGCTGCGTTCATGTCCGTGTCCACGTCCACAGCCAGCTGTCTGCACGCGGGAGCTGTGTGTCTTCTCTTTCTACACCCTGGGGGTCATGTCCGGAGCTGCGGAGGAAGTGGCCACTGGAGCAGAGGTGTGGGGAGCGGGGTGCCACTCACTCTGGCTTCTCGGACAAGTGGCGGAAACAGTGCAGCCCCCGTCCATGGGGCCGTTCGGTGGGAATGGGACTTGGGCAGCATCCTCAACTGAAGTAGGGCTGCTTCCAGGGAGACGCATCTCTCTGGAGTGCCCGCTGAGGAGTACGGAGCGGGGACGGTCGTATCCTATAGCGGCTGTTTTTTTTAAATATTTTATTTGTTTATTTATTTATGAGAAAGATAGGAGGAGAGAGAAAGAACCAGATATCACTCTGGTACACGTGCTCCCGGGAATTGAACTCAGGACCTCATGCTTGAGAGTCCAATGCTTTATCCACTGCGCCACCTCCTAGACCACTATAGCGGCTTTTTACATCCCTGTCACTTGAGATCTTACAGTGGCTTTGCATTTTCTAATGAGAAAGTCGGGAACTGCACTGCCCTTAGGAAGAAAGGCCAGAGGGAGTGTGCACTAGTACACGGGTCTGGTGTGAGGGTCCCTGAGTCCAGTCCCCGCCAGTAGCCAGAGGTGGGGGAGGGGAGAGCTGTGCTGTGGAGGCCCCGACAGCCTGGCACCGAACCCAGGAGAGACAGCGCCTTCTCTGCTCCAGGTGGTGGACCTGCTGGTGGCCATGTGCAGGGCAGCCTTGGAGTCCCCGAGGAAGAGCATCATCTTTGAGCCTTACCCCTCTGTGGTGGACCCTGCCGACCCCAAGACTCTGGCCTTTAACCCTAAGGTGCACTCGCAGGGAGGTCAGGGCTGGAGGGTGGGAGGCACCGCTGTGCTGGGCTGAAGCAGGAGCCAGAGGTGCCGGTCCCCTGGGCACTCTCGAACCCTGGTGTTCCCTGAGTGTACGGCTGGGGGAGGGGGCAGTGTGGCCTGTGGCATGTTTGGGGTCTCTGGGTGCCACCGGGGCATCCCGGCCCTGGCCTCACCCCCGTGTCCACATCCACACAGGCCAGTACCACCTCTGGACTTGTAGGCCAGCAAGCTGCTCACGCAAGTGCAGCCCGGGCTGCAGCGGGAGGTGGGCATGCCAGAGGCCCATGCGTGTCTGCGGTCGCTCGAGGCCTGGGCAGCTGTTGGCGGGCGCCCAGAGTGACCGTGCAGACTGAGCCCGGCCAGGCTGTCTGAGCCCCGGGCAAGTAGGAGGAGGACTCACTCCCTGGGGCCCGGCCCTGTGGCCTAGCCAGGTCTTCGGTCGTGAGGCCCACCCAGACCCAGACCGGGGAGGACAGTGCTTCCTCAGGGGCTCTCCTCGTCCAGAACACCTCGGTCACACCCGGAGGACCGGCAGACCAGTCAGGCTGACTCAGTGAAGCACGCACGCCCCCACTCCCCACCCCCTGTGTGCCAGGTTCTCCCTGTGCCGCCCCCTGCCCCTCCCAGCCGGGTGAGGTGAGCTCACCAAGCTGACGGACGGCCCTCTCTGGGGGCCAAGCACTAGCTCTTGCTTCCAGAGAGCTCTGAGCCCAGGTCTGCCCTCCCCGACACCCTGCTCACCCTCCCTTCTGCTGACCCTGCTTCTCCCCTGCAGAAGAAGAATTACGAGCGGCTCCAGAAAGCTCTGGATAGTGTCATGTCCATCCGGGAGATGACCCAGGTACCTGCCCTCTGCCCAGCATCCTCGCCGCCGCCTCCTTGGCCTGCCTCATGGGCATGGGGGAGGACGCAGAGGGGCATTGCTTGTCCCTCCACCCCTTCTTTGTCACCTTCCTCCCTGCTCCTGCCGGCTTTCACCCCACCTCTCGGCAGAGTCCTCCCCAGCTCTCCATCCCCTTCAGCCCCCCTGAACTCCACAGGCAGCTGGAGGGAGGGGCAGGAGGGGGTCTGCAGGTGAAGATTAGACCAGGCTGCATCCTTACCCTGGGGCAGCCCTGGAGCGTGCCGTCCTGGCTCAGGCTGTCCCCCTGACCCGTCTGCATTCTCCTTGGATCAGACCTTCACCCATGCTCCCACAGCCAGCCCCCCACTCAGGTCCACACAGAGGACACCCCAGCTGAGCGGCCTTCCCAAAGGCTCATGGCTCCCCGTAAAGTCAGGCGGTGGGACTCCTTGGCCGCTTCTTCTGGGGATGTTGACTGTACTTTCTTGATGTGTGGCAGCTGCTTGGGCTGTAGGAAGTGCCTACAATGAGGGGCCTGCCTGCTTGCGGCCTTGTGAGCATCCTGTTTCTTTTTTTAAAATTTTTATTGATTCCCTTTTGTTGCCCTTGTTGTTTTATTATTCTTGTTATTGATGTCATTGTTGCTGGATAGGACAGAGAAATGGAGAGAGGAGGGGAAGACAGAGGGGGAGAGAAAGACAGACACCTGCAGACCTGCTTCACCGCCTGGGAAGCAACTTCCCTGCAGATTGGGAGCTGGGGGCCTCGAACCGGGATCCTAATGCCGGTCCTTGCACTTTGTGCCACGTGTGCTTCACCCGCTCGCTACCGCCCGACTCCCTGGCAGCATTTTCATTGTGGTTCCGAGTCCTCCCCACCGTGACTGTCCGGACCTTTTGAGGGCGGGGACCCCAGCTCTGGCCTGGCCCTTCTCCAGAGTCAGTGTCTGGAAAGCAGGAGGGCCTATCTGCTGCGGACAAGCCTCCGCCTCTCTTCTAGGGCTCGTATCTAGAGATCAAGAAGCAGATGGACAAGCTGGACCCCCTGGCCCACCCTCTCCTGCAGTGGTGCGTGGGGAGGGAAGGGAGGGGGGAGCTGCAGCTTCGCAGGGTCTCCTTCTCCCTGGGCCATATAAGAAGCTGGCCCCCCTTCAGAGTGCCTCCCCCCTTCCCTTGTAGTCCCCAGCAAACAGGGTGAGTGCCTGGTGCCCTGCCGCCCCTCCCCTGTTCACTCTGCCCTGCTGGGGGCTCAGGCCACTGCCCCCCCCACCTGCCTGCCTCCTGGCTTAGCATCTGTTTGGGTTGTTAGTTAATGAGGTTCCCAGGCCTCACGCACACTCCACCGCTCTCCCGCCCGCATGCCCACCCACAGTGATGCCCTGTGGTGCCAGGGGCAAGGCCGGGAAGGCAGGTGTGGCATGGTGTTTGCCCTCCTCCCAGCCCACCCTCAGCCTCTGGGCCCTCTCAGAGACTGCACCCACTCAGCACAGACTGGGGCCGGAGCAGCAGGTGGCATCTCCAGTGCTGGTGGGGCCCCGAGACTCAGCCAGGCTCCCCAGATGGAGGCGCTACTGGTACCCCACTCCTTGTGGCCTTCTCAGCCAGCCTGGCCCTCCTCTGCTCCTCCTCCCCATATCTGAGCAGTGACTGGACCTCCTGCAGAGCGCCGTTCTGCTCCTCTGCTGGATTCTGAGGGGCTGGGGGGGTTCATCCCTGGTGGGGGCCCAGCAGTCACTGTCCTGGGAGCAGCTTGTCCCTGGTGGAGGCCCGGAGTCACTGTCCTGGGGGCCTGGGTGGCTTCACCCAGGTAGAGGCCCGGCAGTCATTCCTTTTCTGTCTCTCAGGATCATCTCCAGCAACAGGTCACACATTGTCAAACTACCTCTCAGCAGGGTAAGTGCCCGCTCATGCCCAGGGTGGGTGAAGGCCCTGGCAGCGGTCTGGTGGTGGGTTGGGGTCTCTCCACCCTTCCCTCCCTGATCTCCGTCTCCGCCCCGCCCCCCGCCGCGCCCGCCCTGGCAGCAGCTGAAGTTCATGCACACCTCACACCAGTTCCTCCTGCTGAGCAGCCCTCCAGCCAAGGAAGCTCGCTTCCGGACGGCCAAGAAGCTCTATGGCAGCACCTTCGCCTTCCAGTGAGCGGCTGGGGGTCCTGAGCCTGTCACTCACATAGCAGGGGCTTCTGAAGTGGGGAGTAGACCCCAGAGCTGATGGCAGGGAGGGGGATACCAGAGGAGGCGTGAGGCTTGAGGGGCCAGGAAAGACTTTGGACTCAGCGTGAGGCCCTGGACTTGGGCTCCAGCGTGGCTATCCCGGTGCTGCTCTGCTCTCCCTCACCTCGCTGCTTACAAATCAGGCTTGTTCTAAAGTACAAAGTATCCCCTCTTACAAAGCAGCCTTGTCCTAAAGCACAGAGCATCAGGAGCCAGGCTGCTGGAGCCCAAGCCCTCAGCAAGGCTCCGAGAGGCAGGCCTAGAAGCCAGCTGGGGCCCAGCCCCTCCCCCCTCCCCAGGGTAGCTGTGGAGCTGTGGCTGTGACTAGACCCACGGGTGTGGCCACTGCAGAGCCAGCCAGTGGGCACTGGGAGACACGTGGTCTGTCCTGTCTTGCAGCGGGTCCCACATCGAGAACTGGCATTCGATCCTGCGCAACGGACTTGTCAACGCGTCCTACACCAAACTGCAGGTGGGGCTGGGCCCTCTGCCACCATGCTCTGGCCTACTACACATAGCCTGGGGGTCTGTGCCCTCTGCCACCACGCCCCGGCCCACTACATGCAGCCTGGGGTCTGGGCCCTCTGCCACCACGCCCCGGCCCACTACACACAGCCTGGGGACTGGGCCCTCTGCCACCATGCCCCGGCCCACTACACACAGCCTGGGGGTCTGGGTCCTCTGCCACCACACCCCGGCCCACTACACACAGCCTGGGGGCTGGGCCCTCTGCCACCACGCCCCGGCCCACTACACACAGCCTGGGGGTCTGGGTCCTCTGCCACCACACCCCGGCCCACTACACACAGCCTGGGGGTCTGGGTCCTCTGCCACCACACCCCGGCCCACTATACACAGCCTTGGGGCTGGGCCCCCTGCCACCACACCCTGGCCTACTACACGCAGCCTGGGGGCTGGGTCCTCTGCCACCACGCCCCGGCCCACTACACGCAGCCTGGGGGGCTGGGCCTCCGTCGTCTTCACGCTGCCCCGCCTCATGCCATCCTGGCTGTCGTGGAGTTCCCAGCTGCTGCCACCCGGGGCCAGTAAGCGCTCTACCTGGCCTGGGGCAGGTGGGCAGGTGAGGTGGCGCTGGTGAGCTTACCTGCCACGCGCTTTTTGGTGATCGGACAGGTTCTGCCCTCAGGCTCCCCATAACGGTCACTGCCGTCCTCCTGGCCATCTGCGCTCTCGGTGCTTTGGGGGGACTCTGTACTTGTAACGAGGCCTGATGGCACCACCCTCCTTGCTCACCAGGCCTCAGTGTCGGGTGTTTGCCAGGAGGGGGCCCCACCCGGCAGCTTCTGAGGAAGGTGTGGGGGCGGGGGCGGGGCAGGGCCGGGCCGGCCGGGGCGGGAGGCCTGGCGGCGACTCGAGGCCCGCTCACCTGCTATTTCCCTGCAAGCTGCACGGAGCAGCCTATGGCAAAGGCATCTACCTGAGCCCCATCTCCAGTATTTCCTTTGGATACTCAGGTAAGAAAGCCCGCCCCCGTGGCTGGCTCGCTCGCTCGCTCACTCGCTCGCAGCTCTGTCTCCTCCGTCCCAGGCGCGTCCTGGCGTTGGGCGCTAGGTGCCGTCCAATCCCCTGCCACGCATTCTGCTCTCCCATACCAGGATGGGGTCCCCTCAGCCCGGGGGCGGCTAGGGGGGTAGTCTGCATAGAGCAGGCCTAGGTGGCGTCAGGAGCTGTCCCTGGTGCGTGAGTTACTGGGCCTCGGGCACTGTAGCTGCTCGTGTTTGTAGACTGCTTCCTGCTGCCTGGACCCTCTTGTAACTCAGACTGTCTGCAGTCACGCACCTCTGTCCGCACACAGTGCGGGAGAAGGCACTGACCTGACAAGGCCCGTGCACGCGCCAGGCTCTCGTCAGGAGCAGAGTCAGACTTGTCCAGCTTACAAAGTGACTGACTTAGAGCGCTCAGCGTTACGAGTTCCTGTTTTAGCTCTGCTGTCTGTGTTCTGTGTGGCCTTCGTGTGAAGGGTAGATAACCAGTGCGCAGTGCGTGACTCCAGGAGCAGGCAGGAGAGGCAGTCGGCCCGATTGCAGAGGCGCGTGACTTCAGGAGCAGGCAAGAGAGGCAGTCGGGCCGGATTGTAGAGGTGCGTGACTCCAGGAGCAGGCAAGATAGGCCTGGATGGTAGAGGCGTCAGTAGAAATGTCTCTGAGAGGGCAGGAGTAGACAGCATAATGGTTATGCAAAGACATTCACATGCCTGAGGTTCCAATGTCCGGGGTTCAGTCCCCCATACCACCATAAGCCAGAGCTGAGCAATGCTCTGGCATAAATAAATAAATGTCTCTAAGAACTGGGTGGGCCAAACAAAGGAGAAGAAAGAGGCTAATATACGTGAGAGCCAAAACCAATGAAATAGGTGCGACAGTACCGAAAAGCTCAAAGGTGACCCTAAAAACAAACAAATGGGTGGTCCAGAGGTGGTGCAGTGGAGAAAGCATTGGGTCCTCAACCATGAGGTCCGAGTAGACAGCATAATGGTTATGCAAAGAGATTCTCGTGCCTGAGGCTCCACAGTCCCAGGTTCAATCCCCCACACCACCATAAGCCAGAGCTGAGCAGTGCTGTGGTAAAAAAAAAAAAGGGGGTGGGGGGAGTCAGGCAGTATAAGCGCACATGGCGCAAAGCACAAGGACCAGCTGAAGGATCCCGGTTGGAGCCCCCAGACCCCCCACCTGCAGGGAGTCGCTTCCCAGGCGGTGAAGCAGGTCTGCAGGTGTCTGTCTTTCTCTCCCCCTCTCTGCCTTCCCCTCCTCTCTCCATTTCTCTCTGTCCTAACAATGATGACATCAACAATAATTAAAAAAAAAAAACAAGGGCAACAAAAGGGAAAAATAAATAAATATATAAATATATAAATAAAAACTAGTCTTAGTGATAATTTTTTTTTTTTGTATAAAACATTTGATTTATTGGTCTTTGGGGGAACCCGATCCATCGCCAGTACACCACAGCTGACCCAGTAGTCTTGTGGCTTCATCAACATTAGCTGGCTCATTTTCGTGACACTTTTGTGGAACCAGCTGTTTCTGCTGAGGTTCAGAAGAAAGATGTGTTGAGAAATGTGCAAGTTCCTTTTGTATATCTAGAAAAGCTTTATTCACTCTGTCAACCTTTTCATTATTCACAATATTTACCTTTTTAAGATTAGTGGTAACTGGTTTTGCTTTATTTTTAGCCTTTAAGTTTTTTTGGCTGGCTATGTGAAATATGTTCTTGGCCATGATTTTCGGTACTGTTAGGAAGCCGCTTAACACCCAGGTAAAGCCATCTTGTGATAAAATTTTTTAAACATAAAAATAAGGGGGGGCTCCAGGTGGTTCATATCTGGCTGAGTGCCTAGATGAGATACTGGAGCGGGTTAAGCCATAGGCCGAGAAGCGCAAGGACCGGCGTAAGGATCCCATCTGAGCCCCCGACTCCCCTCACCTGCAGGGGGTCGCTTCACAGGCGGTGAAGCAGGTCTGCAGGTGTCTGTCTTTCCCCCTCTGTCTTCCCCTCCTCTCTCCATTTCTCTCTGTCCTATCCAACAACAGCAATGACAGCAGTAACAATAACGGCAACAACAAGGGCAACAAAATGGGGAAAATGAACTCCAGGAGCAGCGGATTCATAGTGTAGGCACCGAGCCCCAGCGATAACCTTCCCTGAAGAAAAGAAAAAAAAGGATAATACAGGTAAATACAGGAACAGCGGCAAAGGAAATACTAACATAAGAATCCTGTCAGCTTTATGCTGGACAGGCTGGCAGAGCTCCTAGGAAAATAAGTGAGTCTTTTTTTTTAATTAATTAATTAATTTATTCCCTTTTGTTGCCCTTGTTTTATTGTTGTAGTTATTATTGTTGTCATTGTTGGATAGGACAGAGAGACATGGAGAGAGGAGGGGAAGATAGAGGGGGAGAGAAAGACAGACACCTGCAGACCTGCTTCACCGCCTGTGACGCGACTCCCCTGCAGGTGGGGAGCCAGGGGCTTGAACCGGGATCCTTCTGCTGGTCCTTGTGCTTTGCGCCACCTGCGCTTAACCCGCTGCGCTACAGCCCGACTCCCAATAAGTGAGTCTTAAATCCAAAGAGCTCCAAAGAGCAAATGGTGATCTTTTACAAAAAGGTTTCATTCATTAATAAGAAAGAGATAACCAGGGCAGGGGTAGATAGCATAATGGTTATGCAAAGAGACTCTCATGCCTGACGCTCTAAAGTCCCAGGTTCAATCCCCTGCACTACCATAAGCCAGAGCTGAGCAGTGCTCTGGTAAAAAAAAAAAAAGAAAAGAAAAAAGAAAGAGATAACCAGTGGTCCGGGAAGTGGCACAGTGGATTAAGCATCGGACTCTCAAGTATGAGGTCCTGAGTTCAATTCCCGGCAGAACATGTACCAGAGTGATGTCTGGTTCTTTCTCTCTCTCCTGTCTTTCTCATAAAAAAAAAAAAGGGAGTCGGGTCGTAGCGCAGTGGGTTAAGCACAGGTGGCACAAAGCGCAAAGACCAGCATAAGGATCCCGGTTTGAGCCCCTGGCTCCCCACCCGCAAGGGAGTCGCTTCACAGGCGGTGAAGCAGGTCTGCAGGTGTCTGTCTTTCTCTCCCCTTCTCTGTCTTCCCCTCCTCTCTCCATTTCTCTCTGTCCTATCCAACAACAATGACATCAATAACAACAACAATAATAACTACAACAATAAAACAAGGGCAACAAAAGGGAATAAATATTTTTTTAAAAAAAGGGAGTCGGGCGGTAGCGCAGCAGGTTAAGCACACGTGGCGTGAAGCACAAGGACTGGTATAAGGACCCCGGTTCGAGCCTACAGGGGGGTCGCTTCACAGGCCTACAAGAAGCAGGTCTACAAGTGTCTTATCTTTCTCTCCCTCTCTCTGTTTTCCCTTTTGTTGCCCTTGTTGTTTTTCTTATTGTTGTTGTAGTTATTATTATTGTAGTTGTTGATGTCATCGTTGTTGGATAGGACAGAGAAAAATGGAGAGAGGAGCAGGTCTGCAGGTGTCTATCTGCCTTCCCCTCCTCTCTCCATTTCTCTCTGTCCTATCCAACAACAGCGGCAACAATAACAACAGCAACTACAACAATAAAACAAGGGCAACGAAAGGGAATAAATTAAAAAAAAGAAAAGAAAATGAGAATACAAGCCATAGACCAATAGACACTTGCAACACATAGCCACAAAAGATCGGTAAGAACCGTGTGTATAGGGAGTCGGGCGGTAGCGCAGCGGGTTAAGCCCAGGTGGCGCCAAACACAAAGACCAGTGTAAGGATCCCGGTTCGAGCCCCCGGCTCCCCACCTGCAGGGGAGTCGCTTCCCAGGCGGTGAAGCAGGTCTGCAGGTGTCTTTCTCTCCCCGTCTCTGTCTTCCCCTCCTCTCTCCGTTTCTCTC
This sequence comes from Erinaceus europaeus, assembly GCF_950295315.1. NCBI lineage: Eukaryota > Metazoa > Chordata > Mammalia > Eulipotyphla > Erinaceidae > Erinaceus > Erinaceus europaeus. Next base: position 17,415 of record NW_026648238.1, on the reverse strand, counting down.
TGTCCTATCCAACAACGATGGCATCGATAATAACTACAACAATAAAACAACAAGGGCAACAAAAGGGAATAAATAAATATATATATAAAAATATTTTAAAAAGTACCGTGTGAGTGTGAGTGTGTGTGCATGTGTGTGTATTTTATTGCACCAAGGTTACTGCTGGGGCTCAGTGCCTGCACGACAGATCTCCCAGCAGCCATTCCTTTCTTCTTTTCTTTTTTCTTGATAGGATAAAGAGAAATTGAAGTGGGAAGGGGACATAACGAGCAAGGAAGAGACACCTTGGCTCTGTCACCACTTGTGAAGCTTCCCTGCAGTGGGGAACCGGGCCTTGACACCAGGGTCCGTGCGCCCTGTAGTGCGCGCTCCGCCAGGGCGCCACCCCCCGGCCCCATAATACTGTGTTTAAATGTTCTCCGCAATCGGTGAGAAAACTGCACGACGGGTCCTGGTGGTGCCGCCCAAGGACCTGGGTTCAAGACCCCAACCCCCATTTGCAGGGGGAAAGCTTCACACGTGGTGAAGCAGTACTGCAGGTCTCTCTCTCTCTACTTCCCCTGCTCCTCAATTCTGTCTGTGTGTATCCAATAAATAAATAAATAAAAATAATTTTTTTAAAAATAAAGAAAAAGAGAACCACGGCCTGACAAAGAGGTAGGCAGATGACACAAATAGACGTTTTGCTGCAGAGACTAAAGAGGGTTGAGGAGACGACATAATGGTTACGCAGAGGACTCTCCTGCCTGAGGCTCCTAGGTCCCACGTTCAGTCCCCAGCACCACCCTAAGCCAGAGCTGAGCAGTGCTCTGGTCTGTCTCTGTCTGTCTCTCCCTCAGGAAAATAAAACGACAAATAAGATATTTTTTAAAAAGAGAGAAGACCGAAAAAGGAAAGAAAGTGTGCTCCACCTCTAGTGATCAAGCAAGTAGTCCCCAGGCCGGAGCGCCTTGCTGGTGCTGCTGCTGGGGCTGAGAGAGAGCGGCAGAATCTGGGGCGGGAGCCGCTGGGAAACCAGCTAAATGCCGACTTTCTTAGAGCTGAGAGGCTGGGGCCCGGTGGTGGCGCATCTGGTTGAGCGCACACGTGACAGTGCACAAGGACCAAGGTTCAAGCCCCCAGTCCCCCACCAGCAGGAGGAAAGCTTTGCGAGTGGTGAAGCAGTGTTGCGGGTGTCTGTCTCTCCCTCTCTGTCACCCCCTTCCCTCTAGATTTCTGGCTATCTCTACCCAATAAGTAAAATAAAGATAATAGTTAAAAAAAAAAAAAGCCGAGGGGCTTGTCCCTGTGGCCCGGTGCCCGCACTCCCTCCGGCAGAGGTGCCCAGACTTGCAGAGCACCAAGGGCGGTTTGGCTGGCCGCTTGGTTTCTGTCAGCAAGCAGCACAGCTCACACGAAGCACATCCTGGCCAGGGAGGCAGCTCCGCAGTTCTGCAGACACTCCTGCCTGAGGCGTCAAGGCTCTAAGCCCCAGGTTCAATCCCTAGCACCACCGTAAACCAGAGCTGAGCAGTGCTCTGGTCTTTCTATCTCCGTCTCATTAAAATAAAGATCAATTTAGAAGGAAGGAAGGGATACATTCTTTTTTTTTTTAAGACTTTTTAAAAATATGTATTTCCTTTTTGTTGCCCGTGTGTGTGTGTGTGTGTGTGTGTGTGTGTGTGTGTGTGTGTGTTTTATTGTTGTAATTGTGACTGATGTCATCGTTGTTGGCTAGGACAGAGAGAAATGGAGAGAGGAGGGGAAGACAGAGAGGGGGAGAGAAAGACACCTGCAGACCTGCTTCACCGCCTGGGAAATGACTCCCCTACAGGTGGGGATCCAGGGGCTCAAACCGGGATCCTTATGCTGGTCTTTGCCCTTTGTGCCACGTGCGCTTAAACCACTACTGCCAGACTCCTGGAAGGGATACAGGCACTGCTCAGCTTTGGCTTATGGTGGTGCGGGGAATTGAACCTGGGACTTGATGAAGCCTCAGGCTTGAGAGTCTGTTTGCATAACTATTATGCTAACTACCCCCGCCCTGAAGGGATACATTCTTACAAGCTCTAATTCAACAGTGAAAATGGACACTTAACAACTGGGATAGATATTAATTTTTTTATTTTTGCCTCCAGGGTTATCTCTAGGGGCTTACTGCCTGCACTATGAATTCACTGTTCCTGGAGGCCATTTCCCCCCTGCTCCCCCCCCCCCCATTGTTGTTGCTGCTGTTGTTGGATAGGACAGAGAGAAATTGAGAGGAGGGGAAGGCAGGGAGGGAGAGAGACAGACACCTGCAGACCTGTTTCACCACTTGTGAGGTAGGGAACTGGGGGCTCTAACCAGGATCCTTAGCTGTCCTTGCCCTTGGCGCCATGTTCGCTTAACCTGCTGTGCTACCACCCGGCCCCCAGGTTTTTTAAATTTAATTTTATTTAATTTATTTATTTATTTTTGTCTCCAGGTTTATCACAGGGGCTCCGTGCCTGCACTACAAATCCACTGTTCCTGGAGGCTATTTTGTCCCCTTTGTTGCCCTTGTTTATTGTTGTTATTGCTGTTGGATAGGACAGAGAAGCTGAGAGAGGAGGAGAGAAAGACAGACACTTGCAGACCTGCTTCACTGCTTGTGAAGTGCCCCCCCTGCAGGTGGGGAGCCAGGGGTTTGAACCCAGATCCTTACTTTGCACCACCTGTGCTTAACCCGCTGCGCCACCACCGACTCCTTTTTTTTTGTTTTTAATTTTTTTTTAACTTTTTAAATACTTATTTCCCTTTTGTTGCCCTTGTTGTTTAACATTGTTGTGGTTATTGGTGGATAGGACAGAGAGAAATGGAGAGAGGAGGGGGAAACAGAGAGAGGGAGAGAAAGACAGACACCTGCAGACCTGCTTCACCGCCTGTGAAGCGACTCCCCTGCAGGTGGGGAGCCGGGGGCTCAAACCGGGATTCTTAGGCCGGTCCTTGAGCTTTGCACCACCTGCACTTAACCCACTGTGCCACCGCCCGACTCCCTTGTTTTTAATTTTTAAAAGTTAAGTTATTATCTGCCTTTTAAGTTTTAGCTGATTATTTGCATGAGAGTGTTATGTAGCGGCTGCAAGCCTCGCCCCACCACACGTCCTCCAGGGACCAAGCTCGGCCCTCATGCTTGGGAGCCGCACATTTGATCCTCTCTCCACTTCCCATGCTGCTGGAAAGTCTTAGGACTTAGTCGATTACCAGAGGCGAGCAGTCTGTGCGCAAGGCCCTGGGTTCAAGGCCCCAGCCCGCATGTGGAAGCGCCATGCTTCTCCAGTGGCTTATAGGGCTGTGGCGCAACTCCTGTCTCTCGCCATCTAAAGAGCCTTCCTGAGGCAGAGAGCCAAGCACATAGCCGCTGTGAGGGGCTGCGCTTAGTGCCAGCTAGAGGCGGGCACTGCCTCCTGAAAGTCCTCCCAGGCTCGGGGAGCCGGTGGCGTGGGCCAGGCCACAGGGCACTTTTAGTCCAGGCTCCAGGGGCTCATCGTCCTGTGAAGCAGCTCAGTGTGTCAGGGACCCACAAAGGGAAGTGCCCTCCAGCTGCCCTGAGTGTGAGCGGACCCCACTCTGTGTGTCTGGGGACCAGGGCAGTGGTGGGCTGGGGGGGGTCCCGTGCACTCGGCTTTGTCCAGCCCTGTGGCTGGTTCTCCTCCATGAGCTTCTCCTGACAGTCTCAAGGGGCCTGTGTACCTTACTCACCCAAAGCCTCTACGGGCTCCAGTGGTGGGGATCCGCCAAATTCTCTCTCCCCTAAAGGGCCACGGGTACAGACAACGGGCGGGGGGGGGGGGGGGAACTGCTTTGAGAGCCAGAGGTGCCTTGTCCTGTCCCTCTGCTGTGAGATCAGAAGGGGCAGCAGAGTGAGGGCTGGGTCACCCAGCTCCCTGCTGCCCGGGCCACTGTCGTTATGTCTTCACTGGACTGATGGGACAGGCTGGTCTCGGAGGCCCCAGAAACACGTGGGTCTCCCTGACAGGGTCATTGGAGCTGGCGTCCCCCTCTCCCTAGACTGGCCCCCGCCGGCTCCCTCACGGCCGTGTTGCTTCCCCTCTGCTCTGGGTGTCCTGAGCGAGAGGCGCGGAGACAGAGCACCCACTTGAGCAGGTCCCCACCCCCACAGGCCCACGTGCAGGAGACAGTGGGGACAGTGAGAAGAGAGTCGGTCGAGGCCAGCTGAGACACTTCTGATAAATGACAGGAAGTGTCCCCGTCTCAGGTGTGGGGGCAGCGTGTGGTGGGCTCTGTCCTGGAGACCATCCCAGGCTGGCACAGACTGGCTCTTTCCTGCCTCAGGGCGGAGCACAGTGAGCAGCTCACCTGGGGCCCTGGGCTGTCGGGACGGGACTCAGAGCTTAGGGCGGCCGCTCGGCTCGTGGCAGGACAGCTGGGAGTGATGGGGGGCTCCTGCTGGGGCTGGCGGGACCCCAAGGCCAAGCAGGCAGCCTTGACCCCAAGGCCAAGAGTGGAGCCAGGCCCAGGCCTGCAGTGCCAGCACCCGCACCTCCCCCTGCCCGCCCCTTCCACACACACAGATGTGGGCTCAGAGGGTGTATGGTGGGCCCCCAGACCCTGACAGGCAGTGAGGTGGGCGCCAGGAAGTCCTTAGAGCTGGCTGTGGGGCTGGGGTGGGGGTGCCTCTTCCTCAGGTCTGGCAGGCTTCCTGGAGGAAGCCCTGCTCTGAGGGGCCTGGTTGGAGTCTGGGGTGGGGTGGAGGCTAAGGCAGGTCTGTGCACCCGCCTGCCTCCTCCCTGGACCCAGCGTCCCTGACCTGCTGGCCCCGCAGCCGCCCACAGCTACCCGGGCATCGGTGCAGCCCTGAGGCGGCTCCAGTTCTGGCCTTCCTGCTGCCTGCCTACAGTGCCTGTGGGACCAGGGAGCCCTCCCAGATGCCCCCACCCCCCACTGCCTGTCACCCCGGGACCCTGGGACCCCGGGACCCAGGACGTGTAGGGCTCTGCACCCTGACCCGCGGCTGGTGCTTGCAGGCATGGGGAAAGGACAGCACCGGATGCCGTCCAAGGATGAGCTGGTCCAGAGGTACAACCGGATGAACACCATCCCCCAGGTGGGTGCGGGCGGGCGGGCGGGCGGGACAGGTGCAGAGATAGAAACCGACTCTTGGGTGGCGCAGCAGGTTAAGCACAGGTGGCGCGAAGCGCAAGGACCGGTGTAAGGATCCCGGTTCGAGCCCCCGGCTCCCCACCTGCAGGGGAGTCGCTTCCCAGGCGGTGAGGCAGGTCTGCAGGTGTCTGTCTTTCTCTCCCCCTCTCTGTCTGCCCCTCCTCTCTCCGTGTCTCTCTGTCCTGTCCAACAACAAGGGCAACAAAAGGGAAAATAAATTTAGAAATATAAAAAAGTCAAGAAGAGAAAGAGACACTGACTCTTCTGGGCCAGAGACAGGACGGCCAGCTGGGGGGCTGCACCCAAGCTGAGCAGCTCTCACCCTCTGCACACCCGGTCCATGTGTGGGGCCTCTCCTCCAGATCCAGTCCATGTGGGGAGTGTGGGTGCCCCTGGATCCGGGCTGGGGTGAAGCCAGCTCTGACCCCAGCCCCCCTCCCACAGACCCAGTCCATTGGGGGAGCTTGGGGACCCCTGGACCCCCTCCCCCAGACCCGGTCCATGTGAGGGGGGATCCTGGGTACCTCTGGACCCCACCGACCAGCTCTGACCCGGCCCCCCTCTCCCCCAGACCCGGTCCATTCAGTCTCGGTTCCTGCAGAGTCGGAATCTGAACTGCATAGCCCTCTGTGAAGGTAGGCACCCCTGCCCGTCCTCAGCACATGATTGACCCACGACCCCGCCTGCCCTCTGACCTTTCCCTCCCCACAGTGATCACGTCCAAGGACCTGCAGAAGCACGGGAACATCTGGGTGTGCCCTGTGTCCGACCACGTCTGCACACGGTTCTTCTTTGTGTGAGTCTGGCGGTCCATTGTGCCCCGGAGCCTGGGCCATGGGGTGCCTCCCTCCAGGCTGCAGCCACCCTCACGCTGGGCCTGGTTACAGGTACGAGGATGGCCAAGTGGGCGACGCCAACATCAATACTCAGGACCCCAAGATCCAGAAGGAGATCATGCGTGTGATCGGAACTCAGGTCTACACAAACTGAGGGGCCCAGCCCTCGGAGCACCCGCCCCGGCCCCTCTGCCCGGCACCAGCGGCAGACCGGGGGCAGACCAGGGCCACAGCGGCCAGCTGTGCGCTGACACCCCGGACTGCTGCACGCCTGGTGGCCAGATTCCCGCCCCGTTTCCCAGTTGATTTCACCCTGTTTGTAAATGAACAATAAAATGGAAGGTGCTGTGGGCTGGCCTCAGTCGCTGTGGTCTGACTGGCCGGGCACCCGGCTCCAGGCCCCAGCCTGGCCTCACGGCAGCTCAGCCAAAAACGGCTGCCTGTCACCAGAGATGTGAGATGACCCCAAACCCACCCACTCTCCAGCCTCTGCTCCCTGGCCCCTCTCGCTTCCTCCTCCCAGCTCCTATTTGGTTCTTGTTTTTTCATTTTTATTATTATTTATTTTCCCTTTTGTTGCCTTTGTTTTTTTTTTTTATTGTTGTTGTAGTTATTGTTGTTGTTGATGTCGTCGTTGCTGGATAGGACAGAGAGAAATGGAGAGAGGAGGGGAAGACAGGGGGGAGAGAAAGACAGACACCTGCAGACCTTCTTCACCGCTTGTGAAACAACTCCCCTGCAGGTGGGGAGCCGGGGGCTTGAACCGGGATCCTTGCACCGGTCCTTGTGCTTGGCACCACCTGCGCTTAACCCACTGCGCTACCGCCTGACCCCCGGTTCTTGTTTTATGTACTTTTTATTTTAACAAGAGATCAGAGAGAAGGACCAGAGCCCTGCTCAGCACTGGCTGATGGTGGTGCTGGGGACTGAACCTGGGGCCTCAGAGCTACAAGCAGGAGAATTCTGCAAAACACTGTTCTGTCTACCAGCCCCCCCCAATGTTTCTCTTTCTTGATGTCTTATTCATTATTGGGTAGAGACAGAGAAATTTAGAGGGAATGGGGGAAGTGGAGGCGGAGAGACCTGCAGCCCTGCTTCACTGCTTATGAAGCTTTCCCCCTGCAGGTGGGGGCTGGGGGCTTCAACCCAGGTCCATGCACGTTATAATGTGCACTCAGCCAAGTGCACCACTAACCTGCCCCCCCCCGAGCTGTTTCTTTAAAAAGAAAATACACACACACACAAACACACACACAGTTACTTGGGAATTGGCAAGAGAACAAGAACACCTTTCTGGCACATCGAGGCCAGGGGCCAAACTCGGTACCTTGTGCAGAGGGCCCAACACTCTGTCCACTTGGCCCCCTTCTGGATAGGACAGAGAAATTGAGACGGGGGGGGGGGGAGACGAAGAGAGGGGCTGGGTGGTGGTGCACCTGGTTGAGCACACATACTACATTGCTCAAGGACCTGGGTTCAAGCCCCCAGTCCCCACCTGCAAGGGGAAAGCTTTGCAAGTGGTGAAGCAGATCTGTAGGTGTCTCTCTGGCTCTCCCTTCCTATCACCCCCTTTCCTCTCAATTTCTGGCTGTCTGTATCCAATAAATTAATATTTAAAAAAGAGGGGGAGAGAAAGACAGACACCTGCAGGCCGGCTTCACTGCTTGTGAAGTGACCCCTCCTGCAGGTAGGGAGCCAGGGGCTCAAACCAGGATCCTTATGCGGGTCCTTGTGCTTCATACTATGTGTGCTTAACCCTCTGCGCTACCGCCCGGGCCCCTGGTTGTTTTTAAGGGAGGTTAGGCTGGCCTCTAGTGTGAAACCTAGGAAGAGATCCTACAGAGAGACAGCCTCCCTCCAAATTCTCTTAGCCCAGCGTAAGGCCTGGGATGGTTACCTGGGGCCTCGCGCTCAGTGAGCCTCCTCCACAGGCCGACCCCCAGTGAGACCATGAGACATTGATGAAGACAGCCCAGCGGTCAGGATACAGGCGTCAGGGAGCCGTGCCTCTCTGACACGCAAGTGCTTGTCATCACGGCTCTGCTTTGCCAGGTCAGCCCTGGCCGCTGTGCTGGCCCCCATGTCCCCTTCCTTTCTCCCCACCCTGCACACGACCTTACCTGTTCTGCTTCCAGACCAGCCTTCACAGGAAGCAGCTACCATGTTTAACTTGGTCTGCCCCGTCTCTTCTTTAAGATGGATTTATCTTACCTTATTTAACATTTTCCCCTGGGGAGAAAAAGGGGGGCAGGTGGTGGTGCACCTTGTTAAGTGCACACCTTACAGTGCTGAAGGTCCTGGGTTCGAACCCCTGGTCCCTACCAGCAGGGAAATTTCACAAGCGGTGAAGCAAGGCTGCGGGTGTCTCTTCCCCCCCATCTCCCCTTCTCAATTTCTCTCTGTCTCTATTCAATAATAAAATTAAAATATTTAAAATAAAAAAGAGAGCATGTGGCACAAAGCGCAAGGAGCGGCGTAAGGATCCCGGTTCGAGCCCACGGCTCCCCACCTGCAGGGGAGTCGCTTCCCAGGCGGTGAAGCAGGTCTGCAGGTGTCTGTCTTTCTCTCCCCCTCTCTGTCTTCCCCTCCTCTCTCCATGTCTCTCTGTCCTGTCCAACAATGACAATAATAACTACAACAATAATAGCTGCAAGGCAACAAAAGGGTATAAATATTTTTTAAAAAGAAGAAAAAAAATAAAGAGGCAAAAGAAAAAAACTGGAAGTACAAGTACTTTTTATGCGGCACCAGGAAATGAGCCCAGAGCCTCCAAAGAAAAACTGCTGAGTGACCTCTGGCCCGATGAACTCCGTGTCCTTGGGGGGGGGGGTGCTGAGAGACCAGAGACACTGCAGCTCTGCCCCCGTCCCCAGGGCCCCAGTGCTGTCCACGTGCTCTGGGTGCTAAGTCCCACGGGCCCCTCCTCCTTTATCACTGACTTATCTTTGCGAGGCTTCCATGCTTTGAAGCAGCTTTTCAGGCAGAGAAGTGGGGGAAGCGGCACAGAGCCAAAGCCCCTCCAGGGCGGGCACGGGGCTGGGGCAGGGGCAGGGCAGACACGCCGCCTAGGGGAGATTTCCTCCCCTCCTTTCCTTCCTTTGAAGGTTTATTTACTTGGGAGAGAGCCAGAGCATCACTCGCAGTGCTGGGGATTAGGCTCGGGACTCAATGCTTTACCCACTGTGCCCCCTCCCAGCATTCCAGAGCTGCGTCCTGCCAAGCCCGAGCTCTGCCCACAAAGCTGCCTCCCAGAGCCCAGCCTTTGCCTGACTGGCCAGTGTGTGCCGGGCACGCCCCCAACATGCTGACCTGTGGAATTCTCTCAGATGCCCAAGAGGCAGGCGCCCCGTTCCAGTCTGGAGATAGGGAGGTCAGCAGGCGGAGCAAGTGACGTGCCAGCCTGCAGCTCTGGGTTCGATGCCCAGCACCAAGGCCATGGCTGTGTCTGCCCCTGTTAGAGAAGTAGGAGGCAGGGAGGAGTGACTTGCTGCTCCCACAGCCAGCCGGTGTGAGGCTTCCAACTCCAGGACTGCTGGGGTCGGGGGGACAGGCTTCTTCCAGGACCCAGGGCCCAGCCAGGGACCTGTGCCCACACCCAGGCAGCCGCCCTGGGCTCTGCTGTAAGCGGCTTTTCTGCCAACACTGAAGAACTAGCAAGTGAGAAACGGGAAGGACTGAGGCCCAGCACCCAGTGCTGGGAGGCCTACTTGCCTGAGCTCTTGAGAAAGGTGCTCATGGGGGCCAGGCAGTAGCACAGTGGGTTAAGTGCACATGGTGTGAAGCACAAGGATCCCGGTTCGAGCCCCCGGCTCCCCACCTGCAGGGGAGTCGCTTCACAGGCGGTGAAGCAGGTCTGCAGGTGTCTTCCCCCCCCCCCCGTCTTTCCCTCCTATTTCTGTCCTATCCAACAACGACTTCAGTAACAACAATAATAAAACAACAAGGGCAACAAAAGGGAATAACTGGTCTCTAGGAGTAGTGGGTTAGTAGTGCAGGTGCCGAGCCCCAGTGATAACCCTGGAGGCAAAATAAAAGGTGCTCACAGCTGAGGCCTTTGTGCCCATTAGCCATCAGGGGTGGGAGATGCCCCAGAGGCTGCAGGGTTGACCTGCACCAGCGACACTAAGCAGTTTTCCCTCAATCTCCCCCCACATTCAAAGCTATAGAAAGAGTTTGCTGGGGGCCCAGCAGTGGTGCACCCAGTTAAGCCCACATAGCAGGAAAAGCAAGGACCTGTGCAAGGATCTGGGTTCGAACCCCCGGTTCCCACTTGGGGGGGAAATGCTTCACAAGTGGTGAAGCAGGGCTGCAGGTGTCTCTCTCTCTCCCTCTCCCTCCACTCTCAATTTATCTGTCCTGTCAAAAATATTTATATAGGGAGTTGGGCAGTAGCACAGCGGGTTAAGCGCACGTGGCACGAAGCGCAAGGACTGGCGTGAAGATCCCAGTTCGAGCCCCCGGCTCCCCACCTGCAGGGGGAGGTCGCTTCACAAGCGGTGAAGCAGGTCTGCAGGTGTCTGTCTTTCTCTCCCCCTCTCCCCCTCTGTCTTCTCCTCCTCTCTCCATTTATCTCTGTCCTATCCAACAACAATGGCAAAAATAACAATAATAACTACAACAAGGGCAATGACTTTTTTTTAAAGATTTTATTTAATTATTAATGAGAAAGATAGGAGGAGAGAGAGAGAGAACCAAATATCACTCTGGTACATGTGCTGCTGATTGAACTCAGGACCTCATGCTTAAGAGTTCGATGCTTTATCTACTGAGCCACCTCCTGGACCACAGGCAATGACTTTAATGTGTTGGGAGTCGGGCGGTAGCGCAGCAGGTTAAGTGCAGGTGGCACAAAGCACAAGGACCGGTGTAAGGATCCCGGTTCGAGCCCCCGGCTCCCCACCTGCAGGGGAGTCGCTTCACAGGTGGTGAAGCAGGTCTGCAAGTGTCTGTCTTTCTCTCCCCCTCTCTGTCTGCTCCTCCTCTCTCCATCTCTCTCTGTCCTATCCAACAATAATAACTACAACAATAAAACAACAAGGGCAACAAAAGGGAATAAATAAATATTTAAAAATAATATAAAATATTATACATACATATATATATACAGCCAGGTGGTAGCACAGCAGGTTAGGCACACATGGCGCAAAGCTCAAGGCGCAAAGGCCAGTGTAAGGATCCAGGTTCGAGCCCCTGGATTCCCACTGGCAGGGGCGTTGCTTCACAAGCATTGAAGCAGGTCTGCAGTCTTTTTTTTCTTTTTTTCCTTTTTTTTTTTTTATCAGAGCACTGCTCAGCTCTGGTTTATGGTGGTGCGGGGGATTGAACCTGGGACTTTGGAGCCTCAGGCATGAGAATCTCTTTGCAGAACCATTATGCTATCTACCTCCACCCAGGTGTCTGTCTTTCTCTCCCCTTCTCTGTCTTCCAGTCCTCTCTCAATTTCTGTCCTATCCAACAACAGCAGCAATAATAATACAATGACAACAACAAAATGGGGGGGGGGAGGCCTCCAGGAGCAGGCACCAAACCCTGGCGCTAACCCTGGAGGCAAAAAAAAAAAAAAAAAAGGAAAACTAAACCTAGTTGGTTTAGGGGCCAGGCAGCCTGGCACACGTCACCATGGTCACCATGCTCAGCTCCGACCCGGGCCGAGCTCCAGCTCCCCACCGCAATCTTCAAATGTCTCTTTCCCCCTCTTAGCTCCCTTCCCTCTCGACTTCTCTCTGTCCTGTCAAATAAATAAATGCACCAGCACAATTGTTTAAAGTAGAAAAAATAGCTTATGAAATACTGTCCTGAAGAGGGGCCGGGCGGGGGCGCACCAGGCTCAGTGAAGATGCAGGGTAGCACTCAAGCCCGCCGCCTCAGGGCCGCCCTCCCTGGGGTCGGGGGAGGAGGGCTCTGGCCGAGGCGGGGAGGCAGGGCGGGAGCCCGGGCCTTTCGGGCCCCCCCCACTCGGTGACTTTCCACTGGCTGGGATGTGGCTGCCGTGATGGCCTCAGGCGGTGCTCTCTGCGGGTTCTGCCCTCCCTCCTTCCCGGTAGCGTTCTGAGTCACTGCAGGGTCACTAGCAGCCTCTCCCAGGATTCCCGGCTCCCTCTGAAGGTGACTCTGCTTCTGGGGCAGTTTGGGAGCCGTGGGGAGGAGCCTGCATGTCCCCTGAGCCCCTAGACCTCTTCTGATGTCCCAGAGCCCGTGGGTGGGGGAGGAGCACTGAGCGATGGAGGGATTTATTAGCAGGGAAGCAAAGTCTCCTTACCCGGTGTGGTCTGGAATAGCCTGGCGCTGAAGAGAGGGCGGGCTCTGAGCAGCCAGGAGGACTTCCTGGGGGAGGGGCCACCAGGATCCGCTGTCTCCACATCTCTGCGCTTCAAGGCAGGGCCCTCACAGAGAGCTTCCCGTGACAGGGATGCAGCCAGTGGCCACAAGGGGCCCTGGTCCTGTGGCTGCCAGCAGGTCCGGCTGGGTCACCTTGGCTGGTCAGCCACTCTTGCCTGCCCCGGCTGCGGCGAGGGGGAGCCAGGCAGGGAGGGGCACGGGCATCTGAGCCTGCTAGCAGCCGCTCCTCCCACAGGGCCTGTCTGGGGAGCCCAGGGACCAGGCTTGTTGTCAGGCTGGGCCCTTGGAGCTGCTCGGGGCCTGTAGGGGGTGGGGAGGTGCTGGACTCAGGCGCCCCTGATCCCGGGTAATTCTCTGGCTATCCCATTAATAAATAAATAATTGAGGCAGGGCACATGGTACCATGTTCAAGGAGCCAGCTTCCAGCCTCTGCTCTCCAGAGCAGGACTGAAGCAGGTCTGCAGATATCTTTCCTTCTCCTCCTCCCCCTCTCTCTTTTCCCCTTCCCCTCTCAATGTCTCTGTCCTGTCAAAGAAAGAGTTAAAAAGAGAGAGGAACAGAGGGCTGGCAGGTGACATGATAGCAGAGCTCTGGGGTGCTCTTGTGAGAGAATGAAAAGGAGCCTCCCGCCAGGCAAAGGGGGCTTCCGGGGTCCCCTCTGGTCTGGGAGGACTCACAACTCTCTGGGAGCACAGCAGTGGGGCCCTGCAGGTGTGAGGCTCTCACCCCACCCGCCCCCATGAGGAAGCAGCCAGGGCTGGGGCTCTGTGGTTAGAACTTCTGGGAGGTCCTGAGTTTGAGCCCTGGCATCACAGGTGAGCCCGTGATGCTGTGCCCTGCCCAATTAATGAACAAATACTGTATTGACTCCAGGATTATCGCTAGGCTGGGCTTGGTGCCGGCACTATGAATCCACCCCTGCTGCGGCCACTCCCCACCCCCTCCGTTAGATAGGACAGAGAGAAATTGAGAGGGGAGGGGAGATAGAGAGACACCTGCAGCCCTGCTTCACCACTCCTGAAGCTTCTCCACCTGCTGGCTATGGAGCCTGAACCCGGGTCCTTGCACATGGTAATATGTGCACTTAACCAGGCGCATCACCTCCGGGTTCCTATGAACAAATACTTTTATTTATTTTACCAGAACACTGTTCAGTTCTGGCTTATGGTGGTGTGAGGGATCGAACCTGGGACATTGGAGTCTCAGGCATGAGTCTTGTTTGCACAACCATTATGCTATCTACCCTCCGCCCTATAAACAAATATTTTTAAAGCTGAGAAAAAGAAAAGTGAGGGGCTGGGTGATGGTGCACACATTACCTTTGTGTTGCCGGGTTCAAGCCCCCGTCCCCACCCGCAGGGGAAGCTTCACAAGTGGTGAAGCAGGGCTACAGGTGTCTCTTGACTCTCTGGCCCTCTTTATGTCCCCTCCCTCTCTCAACTTCTCTCTGTTCTATCAAATAAAATAGTTTGAATTAAAAAAGAAAGAAAAGTATCATTCTTTGGCCAAAGGGAGAAAGGGGAGCTTGAGATCTGAAAGGCCCTCCTCTTTCAAGCTGGCTGAGAGGGCAGGATTACAGTGATGGGAACTACTCTGCCATGTGGGGCCCGGGGTGGGGGCCATACATGGATTTTCCAACAAGAGAGAAAGTCGAAGTGAGGCCACCACTCATGTGACGGCTGTGTGCTGCTGACTGTGCTCTTTTTTATTTTATTATTATTTTTATTTTCCCTTGTTACATTTGTTTTTGTTGTTGTTGTTGTTGCTGTTGTTGATATTGATGTTGTTGGTGGATAGGACATAGAGAAATGGAGAGAGGAGGGGAAGATAGAGGGGGGAAAGAAAGACAGACACCTGCAGACCTGCTTCACCACCTGTGAAGTGACCCCCCCTGAGGTGGGGAGCCGGGGGCTCGAACCGGGATCCTCAAGCTGGTCCTTGTGCTTTGCGCCACCTGCGCTTAACCTGCTGCGTTACCGTCTGACTCCCGCTGTCTGTGCTCTTTGTCAAAATGCTGTTCTTCAGGGTTTATTTACATGTTTTTTTAATTGTGGAATTAATGTTTTACATTCAACAGTAAGTACAATAGTTTGTACATCCATAACATTCCCCAGTTTCCCATATAACAATACAACCCCCACTAGGTCCTCTGAATCCTTCCTGGACCTGTATTCTCCCTACCCACCCACCCCAGAGTCTTTTACTTTGGTGCAATATTACATGTTCTTTTAAAAAATTTATTTATTTATTCCCTTTTGTTGCCATTGTTTTATTGCTATAGTTATTTATTTTTTTTTTTAGAGATTTTATTTATGAGAAATATAGGAGAGAAAGAACCAGACATCACTCAGGTACATGTGATGTCAGGGATTGAACTCAGGACCTCATGCTTAAGGGTCCCATACCTTATCCATTGTACCACCTCCCAGGCCACTAAGCCTTTTTTTTACAATCTTTTCTTTTTATTATCTTTATTTATTTATTGAATAGAGACGGCCAGAAATCCAGAGGTAAGGGGAAGACAGAGAGGGAGAGAGACAGAGAGACACCTGCAGCCCCGCCTCACCACTCATGAAGCTTTCCCCCTGCAGGTGGGGACAGGGGGCTTGAACCTGGGTCCTTGCACACTGTGACACAAGCACTCAGCCAGGTGTGCCATCACCTGGCCTCTCTAAACCGTATCTTTTTTTAAATCCAGTGCTCTGTCCACTGCACCACATTGTTTAACTTTTGAAAACACACATAGCAATTCTACCTGTCCATCTTACTTTTTTTGCCGCCAATATTATTGGTGGGGCTTGGTGCTTGCACAGGCTATAGTTATTATTGTTGTTATTGATGACATTGTTGTTGGCTAGGACAGAGAAATTGACAGAGGAGGGGAAGGCAGAGAGGGGGAGAGAAAGACAGACACCTGCAGACCTGCTTCACCACCTGTGAAGTGACTCCCCTGCAGGTAGGGAGCTGGGAGCTCGAACCGGGATCCTTATGCTGGTCCTTGTGCTTTGCACCATGTGTGCTACCGCCTGACTCCCTATTTACATGTTCTTAAGACCAGAGCAGCACTCCTGCACCTGGGAGCTGGGGATTGAACTCACGACCTCTGTGTCTGAAAGTTTTCTTTGGTTTGGTTTTCCCAGATCTCTACTCAGCTCAGACTGGTGGTGATGCCTAGGACTGAACCTGGGACCTCAGAGATTCAGGCAGGAGAGTCTTTATCCTGTTTATTTACTTTTTATTGCCACCAGGGTTATTTCTGGGGCTCAAGGTGGGCACACTGCAAATCTACTACTCCAGGTGGCCATTTTTCCATTTATTTATATTTTTTATTGTCTTTATTGGATAGAAACAGAAATCAAGAAAGAAGGGGGAGACAGAGAGGAAGAGAGGCAGAGAGACACCTGCAGCCCTGCTTCTCCACTCACAAAGCTTTCTCCCTACGAGTGGGGGCTGGGGGCTGGAACTTGAGTCCTTGTGCCCTGTAACAAGTGCTCAACCAGGTGCACCACCACCTGGCCCCTACTTATTTATTTTAATTGACAAGGACAGATAGAAATTGAGAAAGAAGGGGGAGACAGAGAGAGAGAGAGACACCTGGGTGGAGGGTAGATAGCATAATGGTTATGCAAACAGACTCTCATGCCTGAGGCTTTGAAGTCCCAGGTTCAATCCCCGCACCACCATAAGCCAGAGCTGAACAGTGCTCTGGTAAAAATTAATGAAAAATAATTTTAAAAAGACACCTGTAGACCTGCTTCACCACTCATGAAATGACCCCCTACAGGTGGGGATCAGGATCTTGAACCCAGGTCCTTGTGCGTGGTAGTACGGGTACTTAACTAGGCACGCCACTGCCCAGCCACCCTTCCCCCAGGAGAGTCTTTTTGTATCACCACTGCGCAATATCCCAGAAGAACTCACTCCTGGAAGTCCAGGATTCTGTCACTGCACCACCTCCTGGGCCAATGAGTCCAAGTATTTTAAAAGTCCCAGAAAGACCCTGAGGCAATATCCACTTTAAACCACTTCGCAGAACAGGTGCAAAGATCCAGCAACTGGGGGCTAGAAGCTCAGGTCCTACCCTGACCACCTCTGTCTGGCCACAGGCTGAGTGACCTCAGCCCCAATCCCACAGCCCCACAGACATCAGCCGGCCCCCTGCCCGGTTCCCCCTACTGGATCCTTAGGTGACTTGCTGTGAGTTAAAGACCAGGAACAGGGTGGCTCGTGGTCCTTGCCTTCAGGAACGTGTCCAGGCCCAGTGACAGGGACAATCCTTCAGCTAGTCTGTGCCCAAAGAGGGTGCCCAAGGGCGTTGTGCTGGGCTCACTCCGCACATCACGGGGGAAACCCAACCCAGGAAGGCCTTTGCTTTCAAGGAATGGGGCTCATCAGTACATGCTGTGTGGGCCAGGTGGTGGCGCACCTGGCTGGGTGCACATTCTGCGATACACCAGGACAGGGGTTCAATCCCCAGCCTCCACCTGCAAAGGAAAGCTGGTGAAGCAGGGCTGCAGGGGTCTCTCTGTCTCTCCCTCTTCACACTTCCCTCTCCATTTCTCTGTGTGTACCCAAATTAATAATAATAAAAAAATTAAGTCTAGGCTGTCTCCATGGTGAACAGATCCGAAGCAGATGCTCCTGGTAGTCAGCGAAAGCCACAGCAATCACTCAGGACTCACCTGACTCAGTTCTGGGTAGAGTACCAGACTTCAGTGCCTGCGGTTCCGAGTTCAATCCCCAGCATCACATGTGCCAGAGGGGTGCTCTGCCACCACCGCACACATTAATTAGATAAATAAGGGAAGACGTAAGCTGCACAACAGGCTTTCATGCCTGCAGTGACATAAACCAGAAATACATAAATCCTTTATATGTAAAAAAAAAAAAAATCCTCCAAAGCAAAAGACTCTGGATCGGGGAGAGGATTCAGGTCTTGGAACATGATGGCAGAGGACCTAGTGGGGAACTATTATGTGGAAAATTGAAAAATGGGACACATGCAAGCTGTATTTTACTGTCCACCATAAACCATTAATCCCCCCAAAAAGAAAAAAAAAAGATGTCACCATTCACTCTGCCTCATGTGGGAGTGAGGGCACGCTGGTCTCCGCCC